>NW_016690421.1:1098525-1111505 GCF_001604755.1 Lepidothrix coronata | reverse complement strand
GGCTGGGAATCGAACCCGGGTCGCAGCGGTGAGAGTCCTGCACCCTAACCACTAGACCACCAGAGGCCCATATTTCCAGGGAAAATAACAAAATCAAAAACTTCTTTACACCATTAAATGATGATCTTCTTCAAGAGTTATTTTTATTTATTTTTCAGAAGGAGCACATCTCAAAGGTAAAACACACTTCAAGACCTTTCAGAACAGTCCTGAACATACAATGGCAAAAAATTTAGGAGAAAAAATGGTATATTCTTCTGTCTACCAAGCAGACAATGGGCCTTCTGGAACAACTGAAAAACGAAACAGAGGTGGAAACACTAACATTTCGGCTGCACCCAATACCTAAAGCAAGCTGTGGGCCATGTTGAAATGGGATTTTACAGAATTTGTTCCCAACACAGTTTGCAGCAGTTGTCAGAATAAACTCTGAGGAACACATAGTAGGCTCATTTAGATGCACTAGCACAGCAAGGAATCTTTGTCTTATTTTAACACATGGGGGGGAAAAAAAAAAAAGAAAAAAGAAAGCAGGTTTTCTGAGTATGTTTCAAAATCTAGAGGTGTTAAATTGAGACTTTTTTAAAAAGTCACTACCATAAGACTAACACCAGGTTCCTCATCCTTCAGATATCAGTGTAGATCTACAAAGTGTTCATTTCTAAAAGAAGAGATGGGGAATTTTAAATGACATCTTAAATGCACAACTAAAAAGAAGATACTGAGACACTGCAGAGTAGCACTATCTAAAAACAATAACTACTAGTGTCCATAAAGTGCCAGCTTTCAGCAAGGGAATGACTGTGCTTTATCAGGAACGGTCGGTCATGCTGCCATTAAGGTCATACCTGAACATCTCACAATGCAATCGACCCAAGAAGCCATTTGCAAACCCTGTGCTGCTTGAAGGACGCACAGGAATCAATAACTTCAGGTTTCTATTCTGAATTATTCATTCAGTCTTTGCACAACAGAAAGCTGTTCTCTCTCTAATGCACTATCACTGCAACACAGTACGTGATTTTGAACACAGAGTTTTAAAACAATAGTTTTAAAAGCATTTTGTCCTGCTACTTATAAATGCTTCTTGCTCATAAGACCTTCAAAAATTACTTTTGGAACAATTAATGACTGTGCAGGGATGCTGCCCATTCCTCCTATCAGCAGCATGCTTCTCCCAAGGTCCAGTCAGTCAAGGGTCCCAAAAGCCAACCCACCCTGTCAGTGCCATGAACAGGACAGCTCTCCCTCTCCAGGGAGCTGCTCAGGCACCCAGAGGCCCATATTGCTGCTAGAAGGTCAGCTAAGAGGCTCTCTACAACCTTTTCCTCCATGAGAAGGATGATATTTTCCTTAGTAGGAAGATACTTGGGTGTTCACCATACCACTAGCCAGTTTTTGGTTGCCTTGCCTTCAGTCCTAATTTCTGGTAAAGAAACTTAGAATAATATCCCATTTAATTTGTCAGGACTAACATCTGGCACTACAAAACTATTTTTAAATTGATTTGAGAAAGGAACTGAACAACAAAGAAGAATTTGCCTGCTTTTACTCCTTTTTCATCATCAACTTTTTTCATTTTCTGACTTTCATCTTATCTTCCACCTGTATTTCAAACTAGCCTCACTCTTTCCTTAAATTTTGGGGTTTGGGATTCAAAGGATGTCAGGAAGAATTTCTGGCTTTCCTGGAAGCTGGATTTCTCTTTAGGTGATTTAGAACTATGCAACCACTACACTAAACCCCTTGCTACCACAAATGTACCTTTTCTTGTCACATCAAGGATTACTTACTGCTCTAGCAAGTACTAGAATTTAACATCTTATTTTGGCAGCAGCAAAGTGAAATGCTTGCTGGAAGCAGAGGGCGGTTCAGAGAAGAGAGGAGACCTCTACCCCATCACCACACTACTTTGGCATGTGAGTTTCTCCCTGGAAGCTCATACCACAGCAGTAGCAGAGTCTAAAGTCCAATATCTCACCTCTCCAGCCCGTATGTCAATAAGACACAAAAGATAACATTTAAACTGGAGCCCCACATCAGACAGTAAACAGTAGCCTTAGCAAGGCCAATGCTCTAATCAGTCCTCAGAAAATCTGTTATCAATTCAAAAGAAAAACTTCAGCATTTAAAAAATGTAGTGACCGTCCACTTCAACTGTGGAATTCAAAGATTCAACAGCTGAATTTTGCACATAATACATTATGTACTTGTCTCTAAAACTATGTATATCAAAATAATTAGCACAAAATATTTCTGCAATGACTATGTTTCTAGTTTAGCAAAGCACACAACATGCCTTACTAATCAACTAAGCTGTCAAGAGACTAATCTTACACACTGAATTTTAAATACTACACACAGGCTTTGAATCCAATGCAACTAGAGATAGGCAATGGAGAGCAGAATGGTAAATATTTACAAGTTACTCAGTGAATCACAGACAGATCAATTACAAGAGTGACAGTAGGTTTCTTTGCCAACCCCCTAAGAATTACGGTAACTAGTAAAAGCACCATTTCTGCTGACCTAGAAGAAAATCTCTTGAATACACCTCTATAAAGGCACAAAGGTCTGGTATTTTCCCAAGGAGTGCAGGAGAATAGAAGATCAATTAAAATGAGTGAGGAAAGAACTAAACAAGCAGGGAAAGCATAAAAAGAGATGAGAAAAGAAAAATAGAGAAAACAAAAAAACAAGTAGGGGACAGAGAAAAGAAACAGGGAAAAGAGAAAAAAAAATAAGAAAGAAAACAAATGAAATTAAAATGTGATCCGTCCCCATGCCCATAGCAGGGTCCTGTCCACATATATGGTCTGGTGTTTGCCACGATCTCTCGTAACTTCCACTATCACCTTCATCTTTTCTGCTTCTTGTTGAACCCTACACAGCATCAGATAAAAGCACACCGACCTTTTTCAATCAGTGGAACAAAAGCACTTCTGAGACACAATTCACTTCCCCTTAGGGAGATGCCTTATGGGTAGACATCTCTAAGGGCTTGTTCCCTCTGCTACCTACTAAAGAAGCCCGGGTAACCAGCTCACATAAAGCTATTGAGATGCCTGAGATGAGACAATTCCCACCTTCATTTGTGCGCAACAAGTTATGTGCCGTGAATGGGCAAACATGAGTTGCATGTTTTGTACTAAATCCAAGGTACATGAAAACTAGGGCTCAACTTCAACTTAATGCATTGACCAGGACAGGTCCAGTATCTCTGCTAGAAATTCACTCATTTATTGCGCTCTTTTTTCTACATTCCCTCCATTATATAATATTTTCTAAATACACTTTTGTGTCTTAAGAGAAAGCATCTGAAGGTTTGATTTTAATTTCCATCCAAGTCACTGTTCTAGAAACAATGCTCTAAGAACAGAAATTTGACAACTGTATCACCAACTGCTTTCAAACTATTTCCAGAAGATAAAGCTGAGTTGCTACATAAATTCCAAGTTAATGGAAGAGCTATAGCCAAACTATATTTGTATAAGTTAACTATCCTTTACTTGAATTCTAAAGTGAGCAATCCAAGATGAAAATCAGTGCCAGCAATATACACAGACACACATTATTTTATCTATCTGTATCTATACCTCTGCAATCACCCACAGTGAGAACTACCTGAAAACAAAGGCCTAAGGCCACTGACATTGGCAAGGAAGGAAACAGGATTTAGTGTGAGCTCTTTACTCTGATTTTCTTAGGGGTTTAGAGTCTAAATCTTTTTTAAGCTACTCCCAAGAGGTTGACAGTATGGAAATCATGACTGTGCATGTTTTAGAAGGGTGTAAGACAATGGTATATAGAAATATCATTATCAGTACACTGCTCTTCTGTAAAAATATGCACTGTTTTTAACTTGTGTTAAAGCATTGCTCTCCAAAAATCTTCAGACAGGCTTTTCCCCATCCCACAGATGCATTTTTTAAATGCATCTTTAATATATAAAAAGATTAGTAGCCTCTACAAACATGACAACAATTACCCTCAGTTAGAAGAATAAATGCCTGATGGTTAATTTGGATATTGCATTTTGCTGCCAGGTACTGGCAACCTTCCTGGATGTTTTTTTCTTTAAATCTAATTTGGACAGTGGATACATTTCTTACACCATAAACAGGAGGCAAAATTCAGAAAGGGAAGGCTGCAGACCTGCCTTTTGCCTTTTCTCATTAGCAAGTAGAAGACTTCTGCAAGGACATGGGGCCACTTCGATGTTTCAGGATTACAGTGAGGAGGTATCTGCATGGAAAGGGTCCTTGGAGCAGCTGTTTCTATACAGCATGTTTCCTTTGGGTCTAGCAAACCCACAAAGGAAAATCTACTGGTATGAGCCATCCTGTGACTGCAGACTCACCCTGTTCACAGAAAGGTGGTATGCTACTGCTCTAAATACAAATGCAAGGAGATCTTTCCAACAGTGTCTGAAGATTGTACTCATTAATTAAATCTCAACTCTGACAGTTTGCAGATACATTTTTATTTAATGTGACTCTTACATGAATTCAACCTCGGAGTTGGGGGCATATCAATGCAAGTTATGTTAAATAATCATACAATCTGTTTCTCCAAAGAAATGTCTGACCTAGACAGCTGGCACTGAAACAGCAGATTAAATTTAGAACTGAAAGGCCATACAGTGAAGGTGAATTCAGCTTCTGGTTATCTGTCAACTAAAAGCTGTACATGTTGTTAAAATAACGTGCTTTGTCCCTGAAGCAAAGTTCACTGCTATTCCAAAGAAAGATATTGAAATGTGAGTTTTGTCTCTAGAATCTTCTATTTCTAATCCACAAGTAGCATACTAATGCCATAGGATGATCTGGACCTCTCATTCTCAAGGTCATTTCCCCATCCACAACATGGTACTTAAAATACTTTTTTTTTTCATTTGCCTTAACTATGGTACTACAGCCATGACATACTAATTCCAGAAAACAGTCAAGCCTTATAGAAAGAAATCATATCTCTTCAACTTCGACTCATTTTAATTTCAAATTCAAATGCTCAATTAGATCACCTTGGGACATTAGACAACAGCATTTCAATTCCCCCATGACTCCTCAAAGACAAAGCACATGCATAAACCTCACAATTTGAGATCTTCCTTATATGTAACACAGTTACATCCTGACACCAAACATGTAGTAAAAGACACAATTGCTGCTGTAGTAATCAGTCATCCAGACATGACAGATATAACTGACCTTCATGAGATGCTGATTTATCCATTTTGTGAACGTCTTCTTTTGTACTTTGTCCCGCTCATCTAGAGGTAAAAAGGAAAAAGAAAAGGGTTTAACAGCTCTACAAGTGATGCAGAAGATTTTTTTTATTAAGAGATTTATAAAATTAATATTCTAGTAAATTTATAAAATTTAAATTTTCAAAAGCTCCAAAATGTCTAACCAAAATAACAGCACATAAAAGTTTTTGCAGTACATCACAGCATGTAATGAAAAAGTTTCTTGAAGCTCCAGCTGAGTTCCTTCAGGATAATGGTTCCACAGGTACAACATCAGGAATACTAATAAAAATATAACTTCCTAGGAGAAGTCAACCGCCACTCAAATTGTACTTAAAAAGTCATGGCAAATTTTTAAGAGCTATAAATACTACTCATAGCCTCTACAATCAATTAATTACTAAAGTATTAGGCAATGGAAAATCTCTTACCACATGAAAGCTAATTTTTTTAATCACCATGCTTTTCAACTGGAATATCCATTGTTCCAACACACAGGGGTGAGTTACAGCTTCAGTCAGAGAAAGTACCCTCCTTTAATTCTCTTTAAAATCAACAGGGATGTCCACTAACCCAGATATGGGACCCAGCCACTTTCAGCAGTTTGCTCCCTGGCATGGCAGTTAGCATCAATGATTGCCCACAAAACAGTGTGGAGATATAACAGAAGTAATAGACTCAGGGTAAGAAAGCATCCTACTTATAGATAGGAAGCATATACGTGAATTCTACTCAGAGGAAAACTAACCACCACAAGATTTATCTCCAGCAACCTGTGTAGGGTCACGAGCCAGTACAACTGCTACAGAGCCCGTTCACAGTCCCGGAGCTACCCAGAGCAGGAGTCACGGGGCATTAGGACCAGGACCATCTGTGCAAGCCTAAAATAGCAAGATTCCTTCTGACCCCGTACAACACAACTGCAGCTGTTTCATTGACTCAGGCTATTTGCAGTGTGGCTGAGAATGAGCAGTGAGCTCAGGTAGCAAAACAAGACCCCTCTGCACCTATTGCCATCACTAGAAGACTGATTCAGGTCTTGTATTTTACATTTTAAAATACTGTTTTCAGGTTAGTCAAAGAGAACAATAAATAAAAATAAATTGACTGAAAGTCTTTCAAGTACTTTCGAGTTTCTGGTGCGATACTGAGGTCTTTCAAAACAGCATGACATCATACAAGAGTACATGTTGGGCCAAACTGAGCACTGCATGCTGTTCCTAACAGTAGTGAGAAATTACTTTTGGGGAATAAATGCAAAAACAACACAAGTAAAAGCCTGTGAAGCCTTTGTATAGTCCTCTCTTATGTGACTCACAGACTTTCTACATGCTCATACATATCTTCGCATTTAAGAGCCATAGATGCATTTTTCCTGTTATTTTTTCCAATTCTTTTTTAACACACCTATCACTTTGATAGCCACAGCTTACTGTGACAATGAGATCTTCAGGCAGTATGTGTAGTTGTATATTTGGCTCTGTACAGAATAGTTGCTGATTCCTAAACCTCTTTTCCACACCACTCAAGATCTTCTAAGCTACTGGCATATGATTTTTTCCCCACTTCACAGCTTTACACTCTCTTATTCTACTTGAAGACTCAAAAAAGAGGAGAAATAGAAAAACTAAAGAGCAAAGCTGCACTACTGGGAAAAAAAAAATTGGCAGATTAAAAGAACTTTTTGCTATATACACTTCCCTGTAGCCTTCATCTAGCAAGACATCATTTCTGACATCAGTTATTTATCCTAATAAAGTGGAAGCTCTGATTTAGTAGATGTAGAGAACAGAAAATCTCAGAATTAAGAGAAATCTAGAAACACTTTCACTTTTAACTGTTCCATTATGGGCAGCTCTTGTAAAAGGAACACAAAATTTCACAATGTGTACAATGTGTCTTTTCTCCTAAGGTAACCTCATCTAGTTTTGACCACACAGAAGTTTACATTTTGGGAAATGTTACTGTGACAACAGTTAAAAAAAAAAAAAAGAGTTGAAAAAAATCCACTTGTATTTTGTTAAGACTATGGAGTCACTATTAGTTTCAACACTATTTTCAATTAAAATGCCAACATTCATAAAACAAGTGATACTTACTACTCTTTTTCCTTTTATACATACATATGTATTACACAAACACTCACAGAAAAATTCTGTGACTGACAGACACGAATGTGCCATGAGGAGGAAAGCTGACACCTGTCATGTTGTGAAAAACACCAGAATTAAAGGAAGGAAAGAAAGTCATCAAAACAGAATCACAGAATATTCTGAGTTAGAAAGGACCCACAGGATCATTGAGTTGAACCCTTAAGTGAACGGCTCATACAGGGGATCGAACCCAAAACCTTGTCATAGTTAGCACCAAGTTTTAACCGATCTCAGTGTCACACCTCACTGTGATTTTTATCAAAAAACCAAATGCTTCCAGAAAGGTAAAAGCATACTAAGAGGAAAATACAGTGCAACAGTATTCAGTGTGCTCCAGCTCAGAGCAGAACACACCAAATCAAACTCCCCAAATGAAGTAAAAACCAGGAAAATTACAAAAAAAAAAAAAATGAAACACTAATTAAGGAAAGAAACCCTCAGAAAGCCCCTTGAGAGAAGCTTCCCCCCAGAAAGCTCTGCCCTGTCCCACAGGCAGCCCTGCCGCCCTGCCAGCCCAGCTCCGGGCTGCATTACTGACCCATGCAGCACATGACTTCCACCAGCCTGGCACTCTGGTCCTTTTCATCTTCATCAGACTGTCTCATTGCCCCCTCCAAAAGTTCAGAGCTTCTTCTCTTTTCAGGGCAAAGGAGAGCCAAGGAGTGACCAGGACTTCTAGCTGACACAAAGTAGCAACACCCCTTTTTAAAAAAAACAGAAGCAAACAGCCCATGTGCTGTCAGAGCAAGCAAAACTGCAAGCCATCTGGCTTTAACTCAAATAAGAAATAAATTAAGCATCTACATTTGTTTGTTTTGAACTTTCAGGTGCATTAATACACATTTGAGTGCAAATGCTGAGCTTTCCAAACCAGGAAGTCTGTTTTTAATTCTACCAGCAGTGAACAGCAAGGAAAGAGCGTCACCACGAACGCAGCAGTGCTGTTTAAGCCAAGGTAATTTAAGAATGCAGGTAAAGCAGGAGCTGCAGAAAGAAAGGACATCTTCCTACATCATCTGTTATGCAGATCATCACAATAAACCCTCAGTAGTTAATTAATCAACTTAAGTTTGTCTGCTTTTACCTATTATTGCAGACATTAATGTGATGCATCAGACAAAGTCTCCTGTACTTTATGTGCCTGGAAAGTGCCTCAACAAAATGTCTCCAGTCTTAATAAACTGACAACCTACTTCATGAACCTATACTACAATACAGAAGCATCTAAAGAGGCTCCAGATTAGAGTATTTGCACTTAAAAAACAGTTGCTGCAACTAAGGTCTCTTGCTCTGTGTTCTTGTCATTCCTCAATTCCAGGCACAAATTCAGGGGCCAGGTCCTTTTAATACCAATATGAATCTCTATCACCTACATGGTTCACAGTGTCTGGAAATCAGGACAGTTTCTCTGGAAGAGAAACAGAACTATACCAAAGGCGACACATGGCATTGATGCCTCTTCAGTGATCTCCTAGGAAGAATCACAAACTCATTGAGCCTGGAAAAGATCTTTAAGATCATCAAGAGCAACAGTTAACAAACAACTAAATGATGTCTCTAAGTGCCACATCTTCATGTCTTTTAAATCCCTCCAAGGATGGTAACTCAATTATTTCCCTGGGCAGCCTGTTTCAATGTTTGACAACTGTTCTGTGAAGAAATTCCTCCTATGTCCAACATGAACCTCCCTAGGCCATTTCCTCTTGATCTGTGACTTGTTACTTGGGAGAAGAGGCCAACACTCACCTCACTACAACCTCCTTTCACGTAGTTGTAGAGAGCAACAAGGTCTCCCCTTAGGCTCCTTTTCTCCGGGCTAAACAACCCCAGCTCCCTCAGTCGTTCCTCATCAGACTTGTGCTCCAGACCCTTCACCAGCTTCATTACCCTTCTCTGGACACACTCCAGAACCTCAGTGTCTTTTTTGTAGTGCAGGGCCCAGAAACGGACACAGGATTCAAGGTGCAGCCTCACCAGTCCCAAGTCCAGAGGGACAATCACTTCCCCTGTCCTGCTGGCTGCGTTATTTCTGATACAAGCCAAGATATCGCTGGCCTTCTTGGCCACCTGGGCACACTGCTGGCTCATGCTCAGTCCCTGTGGATCAGCACACGCCGGTCCTTTTCCACCAGGCAGCTTTCCAGCCACTCTGCCCCCAGCCTGTAGTGTTGCATGGGGTTGCTGGGACTCATGTGCAGAAGCCACTGAGTGCTCCTCTCTACCTGAAGGCATACATGAAATCTCTGAGCAATCACAGCAGATGCCACCAGCTTGCATGAGCAAGCTTGTCTCCACTTCTCTCCACACCAACGTAAAAATATGCAAAATAAGCACAGCAATACAAACTCCTCAGTTTCCAGATGAGTTGCAAATTTCTACGCTTCTTTCTCTGATATTTTCACCATTAGAATGAAGTCTGGAATTCCTACACCTAGTGACAGACTTACTAAAAGAAAAAAATAAATCTCCTTTTCTTCATCAGCTTCTAGTATTGCTGTTATGTTTGCTTCTCTGCTGATATTTGTTTGCCTGCATGAATGGCCAGATAGTTAACAGGTTTTTCTACTTTTGTCCAGGTATTTACAAAAGCCCTGAAAGGCATTTTTCCTATGTTTATATAAGAAAACTCATATAATACTCATAAAACTCACTTATATTTACATTCACGTATAAATGCGCTATTTTTCTGCACAAATTGTTGCTATAATACCTATTTATATTTGTAGGAGGCCGAGGATTGAAAACAATTGAAAGTGTGTACAGTCGTGTATAAGCTGTGAAGGTCATGTCTGACCACAAAAGACAAAAGGAGAAAAACAGGATACAAGGTTGGGTAGTAAAAACAGGAACTTGTAACCGCAGAGCATTAATGACGCCAATATAAGTAACCAATGAAGAGAACCCCTTGTTCGCATGGCTTGCGCGTGGACAAGGTGATGTAGCCAATAAGCTTATGCGTGAACGCGTGTACGGAAGTAAGACAAGCATAAATGTAACCATAGAAGCTTCCCTAAACGGAGTCATGCAGCTTCAATAAAGAGAGTTCTGCTTTACCTACATCGTATCGGTGTGCTTGCTCCCCTCCACCTGGCCGCAGCATTGTGGTGACCCCGACGTGATTCTGCACGGACACTGCGGACGAGAGAAGGTGGAGACATCCCGGCTGCTAGAAAAGCAGGCTGCTCGAGAAGCAGGATCATTGTTGTGGCCACGGCTGACCGGTGAGTCAGGCAGACTGCGGTCTGGACGGGATGGGTACCGCTGTATCAGCGATAGAAAGAGCTACAGTCGACGGGTTGCTCAGTGTAGCGAAAAAGACTGGGCACACGGTCCCTCGAGCTGAGCTCGTGGACTTCTTGTATTGGTGTCGGAGACGCGGTCTCTTGACTTCTTCTGATCAATTGTTTGATATCGAACATTGGGAAAAGATTGGGTCTGAATTATGGCAAAGTGTGCAGAACGGCCAAAAGGGGAGCAAGCAGATGGCACAGATCTTCCGAATAGTTCGGGAGATGATTCAACAAGTCCATGCTGATGCTGAAATCGCCACTGCTTTGCAAAAAGCCCTCGATTGTTCTACACAGCCGAAAGAAAAGGAAAAGGACGAGGAGGGAAAGGACAGTTGTTCGACGTTGATAGACTGGGAGTTAAAACCTGATCCTCCCCCAGCGTACCCCCCAATAGCAGCGCCTATGTTCCGAGGAGAGTTTGAAGATCTCATTCCCCCTTGGAATCCTAACGAGACCTCTGCTGGGGCGGCTGCTGCGCCTTCTGCGCCTCTTCCCCCAGAAGCTATGGAGGTTGATCCAGCTAAAGTACCATTACCAGCGGATGAAAAGGCGTCCCCCCAGAATCCTCTTGTCGACGAGCTACGGTTGCAACGAGAGCAGATGGCTAAGTTGCTGGGGGCAATGCAAGAACTAGACTCTAAAGGGGGGAAGGGTAAACTGCGGGAGTTATATGAGAAAGCAGCCAAAGCAGTACAACAAGGGATACAGAACATAGAGGAGCAGCTTACTAAGCAAGAGGCGGCTGCATGGGGAGGCAGGGAGGGAATCAAACAAGCCATCCTGCAGCGTCAAGTGACGCTAGAGGAAGAGCAACAGTTGATACGGCGCCTTTTAGGAGCACCAGAGGGGCTTACTACGGGAGAGAAAGAACAACTGCGAAGGGCTTTAGACGAAGGTAGAGAAGAGAGAGACGTCCGTAGGAGACTGCCTTTTGATAGGCGTGGGCCAGATCCTTTTGGTGGGCGTGGGATAGATGGAACACGGGGGCCTCCGCGAGATGATTCCTTTGATCCGACCAGGCGCTGGAAGGGTATATTAAGTCAGGCAGATTTAAAGGGGACGGTAATATTTGAGCCCATCATTGCGGCTCCGGTAAAAGTCCAACCTAATGGTCGTAGGGAGTGGGTTCCCTTAGACTGGACAATGATTTCAAAATTACAGCAAAGCATTATGGCTTATGGACCCAATAATTCTGCTGTAAGGCGGCAATTGAGTGCCTTTTTGAAGTATCAGGAGCTCACTCCTGCCGATATAAGGATGATTATGGAAATTTTGCTTGGTGCCACCGCATATACAGTTTTTCTGGTGAAATGGCAAGAGCGCGTAGAGGCAGCTCAGCTGCAGAATCTTGAGTTACATGATGATGACCCCTTGAAGGTAGCCACGCTGAAAATGCTGATGGGGTCCGGTCAATTCAGAGATCCACAGCGTCAGGCAGCTTTGCACCCTAGAATTCTAGGGTAAGCTAAAGCTGCTGCTTTAGAAGCTTTTCATGCCCTGCCGCAGATAGGAAAACCGAACCCTCCCTACCTTCAGATACGACAGGGAGAAAACGAATCTTTTTTAGGCTTTGTGGATAGGATTCGGGAAGCGATTGACGTGGTGCCCGATATTGATGCAAATATCAAAACAACATTACTTAAAGAAGTTGCATCCCAAAATGCGAATCGTACTTGTAAACGTTTGTTGCAGTCACTTCCACAGGGTTCTACCTTAGTACAGATGATCGATCACTGTTCGCGCGCACCTTGGGAAGAAGAGAAACAGCGCGCTAATATACATGCAGTAGCTCTTGCCGCCGCCTTAAAACAAAACGAACTTGAAGCCGAGGATGACAAAATCTATGACAGCCAGGGGCTGCTGCTTTCCAGTGGAATAGACCTCTGTGACTGCCTAGACGAAGATTGCCTGGGATGTTTCTATACTTGTCCCAAGTGCGGCTCCAACAAGTGTGGGGTGGAATGTCGCTGTGACCGTGAGTGGCTCTACGAGCAAATTGAGATAGAAGGAGGCACGATTTACTAATCAAAAGCAACCCTTTTGATAGATGGCTACGCTCTTAGAGAATAGGAAACTAGCTGCGCAATATACTAATAGCTTTAGCCGGTCCCTTTATCATTAGATTGCTTTACCTTTGCTGTGAGCCTTACTTATTACAATACCTGTTGTCACAAATACATAAAATGATAGACATGCTATTTGAAAAAAGAGGGGGAGATGTAGGAGGCCGAGGATTGAAAACAATTGAAAGTGTGTACAGTCGTGTATAAGCTGTGAAGGTCATGTCTG
>NW_016690421.1:1096869-1098327 GCF_001604755.1 Lepidothrix coronata | reverse complement strand
ACATCGTATCGGTGTGCTTGCTCCCCTCCACCTGGCCGCAGCATATATTAAACTCAAAAAACTGTGTTTAAAAGAACATTATTAGGGTTGCAAAGGGAAGCACTCAAAAGTAGAGTTATAACGAACTAAAACTGGCTGTGAAACCTTAATACAACCTTCTAAGTAATATACATTATATTTAATTACACGGTCATTTAGTATTTTTTAAAGAGATTACTGTCTACATCATAGAAGAAATGCTACTCATTTAAGGAACAGTTACTCAATGTGTTTCATGTTGTTATAGAATATGAAGCACCACACCTATTCACTCATCATTTTTCAAGCTCTGAAGACAAAATTCATTTCACAACAGGTTTTCCTGTGGTATTCCTAAAATTCCTTCTGTAAGCTAGACCCTGGTGCTGAAACATCACCTTCAAAAAATAGCCAATAATTAACGTATGAACTCTTGGGAAAACATTTGGTTTAGGACATTACTCAGAATCACAAACTACGTAAGAAGTAGGGGATAAATCCAATTCTCCAGTCTGTGCTGAAACAAATGATCTTGAAGGCTCCTGCTTGACCAAACTTGACCTTAAGTTCTCACAGGCCTTCCATGTCTGTACCAAATATTCATTCTTGCTTGTTAATTAAGGACCAGGGGACATCCAACAAACCCACCACAATCTGAAACAGTCTCCAGGAAGGTAGCATCTCCGTTCAAACAAGTCTAGTTTGGAAAGTTAAAACTACATGTTTTTCCATATGGAAGGGTTGAATAATCTCAATGACAGGATCTTTCATACCACAAGTGGGTATTCTTAACTATCACTGGGTTTAAACTACTCCTACCTGTAGGCCTTGTATATCAATTCTTACTATATGAAACAATAAAAGCAGCCTTTCGTCTTGCATGCAGCAAGCTCCAACAGAAACTCCGTGACATCCAGAACAAGTGGTGGATTGATCTAGCTGAGAAAACACAATTATGTGCAGATACGGGTGATCACAGAGGATTCTATGAGGCCCTGAAAACAGCATATGGGCCTACATACCAAGTCCAAAGCCCTCTACTCAGCGCAGATGGTCAAACGCTTCCGACAGATAAAATCTCCATTCTGAATCAATGGTCTGAACACTTTCACACTCTCTTCAGTACTAGCCATGTAGTCCAAGAGTTCAGCAATTCAGTCCATCTCACAACAACCGGCGAAGAATGAATTGGATATTGCCCCCACTTTGGGAGAAACTCTTAAGGCCACACAGCAGGTGAAAATCGGCAAGGCAGCTGGGGTTGATGGAATTCCACTGGAAATCTGGAAACATGGGGGCCTTGCGCTCCATGCTAAATTTCATGAGTTTGTGGTGCGCTGTTGGGAACTAGGCAAACTACCATCAGACCTTCGTGATGCAGTCATCATCACCTTGTATAAGAAGAAAGGAATTAAATCAGACTGTTCAAATTACCGTGGT
>NW_016690421.1:978131-1096216 GCF_001604755.1 Lepidothrix coronata | reverse complement strand
TGGAAGTCAGCTTAAAGAAGACAGAAGTTCTCTATCAACTTGCACCTCAGGAAGTCTTCCATCATCCCCATATAAACATTGGCCAATCAGTGCTCAAACCAGTTCAGCAGTTTAATTACCTTGGTAGCCTCATCTCCTCAGATGGTAAGATTGACGGAGAGATAGACAACAGGTTAGCAAAGGCATATAGTGCTTTTGGAAAACTCCATAAAAGAGTATGGCGTAATAAACACTTGAAGAAAAGTACAAAGATCAGTGTTTACAGAGTCATTGTGCTGTCTACTCTTTTATATGGTTCTGAATCATGGGTCATCTGCCACCACCACCCGCGTCTCTTAGAACGCTTCCATCAACGCTGTCTCCGTACAATCCTAAACATCCACTGGTCAGATTATGTGACCAATACATCTGTTCTAGAACAAGCAGCAGTCACAAGTATTGAGGCCATGTTGCTGAGAACACAGCTGCGATGGGCAGGGCACATCTCAAGGATGAAGGACCACCGCCTCCCTAAGATCTTGCTTTATGGTGAACTTGCCATCGGCTGCCGCAAGAGAGGAGCCCCAAAGAGAAGATACAAGGACTCCCTGAAACAACATCTCAGCCTTGGCCATATTGATCAACATAACTGGTCTACTCTGGCCTCCAGTCAGGAGGCCTGGAAACACACCATCTATAATGCTGCAGGATCACTCTCGAGGAAAAAAGACAACGTACCTGGTAAGGTGCACAGTTTAAACACAGAAGATGAAAGACAGTATGGGCATGGAGCAAGGGAGAGATATGGTCCACATGTGAGAAGGAAGAATTATATACATATATATGTATATATATAGTTAATGAGTCTAGATAGCAAAATCTGAGTAAGAGATTTTCAGATCTTCAGACGAGATAATGATGGTGTTTCACCCTGTTGAAAGAACTGTCAAAAAGAACCCCAAGATGCAGCAGGACAGACAAGGATTACTCAAAGGAGTAATCCTATTTAAGAAGGGAGTAATACTATTTAAGAAATACAAGATAAAATGAATGATGTTAGGCATTCATAAGTAAGGTACAAACTCCTGAAATGCATTGTCTAGTTGAGGCTCACTTAAAAATTATGAAAGCCTAAACCCCTCTTTTAAAGTCTCATTTCATTCCTGTTAAGTTCCTTCATCTCTCTTTCCTACTTTTTGCTTTTTTGCCATCGCTCCCTCCTTCATGATAAGCTTCAACTACAACTCATCTGACTCATGGATGTGAAGTTTCAACTACCACTGATGTGTTCCACACATATATAAGGAGGCATGAAAGATATACAAATGTATCTGCAGATATACAAATGCATTTTCAGAGAAAAAGATAAGGCACAAGGTGCTTCTTTCTCTCTTTGCTACTCCCAAATATCTAAAATTTGGAACTGATGCAATGCCACAGAGGGCTAGTTATGCAAGAAGGATATCCATCAGCACCAGAAGAACCTAAGGGAAAGTGCTCACATCCAAAATATTTATTATTTATGTTTAAACCCTTGAAGAAAAACTTGCATTATGTGCTAGTGTTTCCATCACTGCTTGCAATCTTTTAACCACAACCTGCCCAAGGATGGGAAAAGCCCCACTAGATCCTTCTCCTACTTCTACCAAGGCATTCACTACAGACGCTCTCAGAGAAGGACACTGAAGTCAAACTGTGGGTACCCCAATGTGTCACACAATCAACTGCTGTCCTCACAAACAGAAATCAACAATTGACATCATCTACCCCGTGTTTTGACAGAAAATGTATCCCACTCAATTACTGCCCCTCTGATGAGGTCTGCACTGATATGGCAAGGTTCTTTCAAAAGAATGGCTCCTCTTCTGCATATTCCTATCAGGTAAATCATCGACTCTTAGAAAGCTTCACTTTTATGTCTTGTCACATCATATATGAGCATAGTTATGGAAGCATTTCAAATTTACTACTATCCTGAGCTTTGCACTGTTAATTTAAATAGCAATGAAATATAAATTCAGTTTAGGTCTTCTAATTTTTCTGGTTGTTCCAGTTATTCTGTAAGAATTTAAGTCTCTCTCCAGTTTCATTTCCTCTGAAAACCAAACAGATTTCTTACGCACTGGAATGAAAGGTCACGTATACAGCTGGTCTGATGACAAAGATGAATCAGGATAAAATTTCTCCCTATTTATTCTAAAATCTGATGCCCTGTCATGCTCTATTTTTATTAACTCTGAACTATATGCACCAAAAGCTGAGGATGAACTAGAAATTATGTGGTTTTCCTGGAATTTCAGTCAAATAAGACCAAACTAAGACCTGACTGTGAATTTAACAGCTCAACTTTACTAAGTAAAACCCTTATCGGCTCCTATGTCATTAGAGTTCAGCATTCATGAAATAAAAAACAATCAATGTTTAGAATCTCTGATATATTTTTCAAACAGAATATTTTTATTTTTCTTTCACAAAACAGTATTGCAAATTTTACTTGCCAAATCATTTCTGTGGGTATGCATTCAGCTGTAAAAATGCAAATGTTTTCAGAAAAAAAATCTTCTTTTAAAAAGTGAGCAATGTAATCTGTAGACTGAATGTGAACTAAATTTGGCAACAGACATAAATGCATCAAAGGCTGGCAAGTGCTCAATTTTCTAGAAGTAGGGAAGAAAACACATATTAAAAATGACAAAGACTGAAAATAAACTGGGAAACTTCAGCATTTTTTTGCATTACATTCAGTTGTTGCCCATCAAGTGGGCTTCCTAATGAAGTTGTCTTGACAGCAACAGCTGCAAACAGAATCCAAAGATATTATCCTTTCATCTGTGTTTTACTTGATACATGTTTGTTCACCCAGCTCCAGTGAGCAGCTTTGCGGTCTTGCAAGTGAGGTAATGAAAGAAAACTGGAGATTAATTGATGGAGAGAAGACTTAAAATATAGAAGTTAAAATGTTGTGATCTGGGACAACACTTATTTTCGAAACTCTGCAATTCATCATAACTAAGTACCAGGATAATCTGTTTGATTAATATGTCTACCTATTAAAATCTGAAATTAATTGCTTTGGTATGTTAGCAGTATACTTCCAATGAAATTAAAAGACTTGGGAAATAAAGTCTTTAGTCACATGCAAACTGTTCTATTTGAGGCTTTGCAAAACACAAAGCAAAATACAGCGCTCTGTCTGAAAGATATCTTGCTGTAAAAGAAATTTTGACTCATGCCCACAACAATCTGTTAATTGATTAGATGGGCTTATCAAGTTCTCAGATATAGAGTCAACAATAAAATCATACCATTAGCTGCACCGTTCCCTCCAGCTACACACACAGCAGTTCATGTTTTGTTTCTTACACAAAAGGCCCAATTCCATAAGAAAACAAGTAAGCACAGTTTTCCTGAGTCTATGTAAGGTCCAGATCTAGCAGAACTCCATGAAGCAACCAGGAGAAGACTTCACTCAAGTCTGGGGATCTCAAACTACCCAGACATCTTAGGTACAACTTGCCTCCTGGCCTCATGGAAGACCTCGGGCTCCTGCTGACGGACTCTGGACATTCTTTAACAAGCTACTTTAAGTAACCGCAGTAAACCAGTTGTACCTGAGACCATGAATTCACACCCCAGGCCACAGACAGATTTTTCAGCTTATGAACAGCTGCTGTGGTTAAACTCTTACCCATTTCCAAAGTAGCTGCTTTGTAAATATATCAGATCACGCATGACAGCATGAATGTCAGATGTGTTTGACTAACATCAATATTCATAATCCAGACTGACATAACTGATATCAAAAGATATTTGCTGAAACAAATAGACAGAAGGCACAACAAATAATATTGTTCTATAGTTTGCTAAAAAACACAATAAGACTTTTTGATATTTTTGGAGGTCAGAGTTTAATCCTAATTACAGATGAAGGAGCAACCACAGAACTTCCATTGACTCTGACAGAGCTATGACCACCTTCAAAATCAAGAACATATGCAGACAAAACCACATAAAAAAATCAAAACTAAGAATGATTGGTTCACCATTTAAGCTTATGATATTCTGTAACGCACCACACCTCAACCCTACAAATGCAGGTGAACACGAAACCACAATAGGCAGTAAATAAATGCTTTGTTCTGAAAACATTCAAAAATTTGCTAATTGCACACCCATCTGGCTCAATAAGAAACTGCACTCAAAGTCTCACTTGGACCATTTTCTGCCACTACTTTCCATCTATGCTTGAAGCAGGATGAACAATTCAACTGTCCTACGCCTAAAACACTGCAGTAAATCTCTGCAGGCTTGCCTGGCTTTACCATCCTATGCACAAGGTGGCACGTAAAACTTAAACTACTGGAACAAGAGCTGGTATGACTTGCAGCAACATAAATTAGGGATTTCCACAACAGTATGGAAGAAATATTGCTATATGTGTGCACATACATCAAAATCAAGAAGAATCCCAAAGGATGATTCACAGGATCCCAGGCAGTCAGCCCTTTGTAGCATTAGCCTAGTTAAGTAGCTACCTCACATCGGAAGAGAGGTGCAAAATAAGCTCAAAAAGCAATTCTCTAGTGTCTTCCAGTCCCAGCAACGAGTGTTCCAAAAGGTTTAGAACCACAGAATAAACAAGGTTCCCAGCCCCTGAAAGTTGATAGCTGAAGAATTAAACAAGAAATCAACAAGACATACAAGCAGACCACAGGAGGTACACGAGGATATAATATTTCACTTAGGAAGGAAAAAAACCCAAAACAATATAGCCTTCAACTTCCTTATTTAGGCTTTTAAAAAACATCATTAACCGACTCAGATTAACTAAAGTCACATAAGAAAACATTCTTCTCCTCTGCAGCACTACAGAGCTCCATGTCTACTTCTTTTGTGCCCAGAAAATCACTCCTGGGGAAGTACTGCACTAGCACAATACCCTGTGAACAAAACTCCCAAAGCTCAGTGACCTTCTAATGTATTTCCTTTTGTGCAGACCTCTCCCTGAAGCCCTATAGCAGGACAGAAGTTTAACTGTTGCAAAGAACGCAACCAAGCAAAACTGCACAGATAGCAATGAGCAGTACTGAAAAACTATTATGAGAATTAAAGGTTTCCAATTTGATTCAATTTTCAGTATTATTTTACTTCTTCCCTTTATATGAAAGGGAACACCCATGTGCAAACATCAGCTCCAGCTATCAAGACACATAAAACATTCACATAGTCCAACAAAATATTCAGCAGACGTTACCTTGTCCTGCAAAGTGTATTGCAGCACCCCTTGACTTGTGGTTGGATCACCCCATTTTAGATTTTAAAAGTCTATAAAAAAAAAGCAAACCAAAGTTTGGGTGGTTGGTTGTTGGGTTTTTGAGTAATCAAGGAAGTTCTGATATAAATTAAAAAGAAATTATACACTGCTAGATGACAGTTTATATATTTTAAAATGTTGATACAAATTTTAGGAGAAATCCCACACTGGAAAGATATGCCTAACCAAACAGCAAAGGTTTATGAGACTAAAGCCTATTTCATCAATCCAGTGCAAACCCAGGTCACAGCAATAAGCATCACTGCACTAAGAAAACTGCAGTCATTTTCCCCAAGCCCCTGGAAGCCAGCAGAGATCTATGCTGACTTTGTGTACTACTGTCCTTTGATGAAGTCCTCCTGCTTTGTTTTTTATACTCTCCCTTGGAGAAAAAGCAGTGGGATACATTTGAAGAAATCCATGGAAAGGTCCTGAGAGAAGAAAAGAAGACCCAGAATAGCATTCCCTTTGCAAACAGTTCAACTGGCCTTTCAGGTCCTGTGCTTCCATGACTGTACTAACTTCAGACTGCCTCAGAGCATGAAGAACTGGAGGGAAAGCAGCAATGTTTCCATGTGACAAACACCACCTCTGAACAGGTATTTCCTCAGTACCACCTTAGACTCTGATACTTTAATGTAACATACGAAGTACATGAATATACTCACTAACAGAATCAAGAGAGTTTGAAAAGAGGGCATATGAGCAGAGACCTGTGCTGCTAGGTTTGGCTAAATCGGTAGGTCTTTCTCCCCCTCTGATCCTCACACACTGTGATGCATTGATATTCAAGGAGATTAATTTGGTTTTCATGTCATATCAAAATAACAGGAACATGAATCAGAATCACTGGGCATTAAAAAAAAAAATAAATCTCACCAGCTGATGTTTACGCCACAGACCTATATGATATTGCTCCTCATTCATCTCCACCAGCACACTCACCCATTGTTCTCCCTTCAGTTCCATGAACAATTAAAGATTCTCCTCCACCACAAAGAAATGTAAAAATAACTACTAGGGTGTTTTCTGTGTTGTAGGAGGACAAAGAAAACACACACGCTCTGAAATCACAGACTTGTAGAAATTTAATGCCAACTCCCATTAAAAAAATAGTAAAATATTAAAATAAAAAAGTATCCCAGCCAATTTCATTATAAGACTTGGCCTAAAGAAAACAGTCAACTCTTAAAACAAGTGTACAATAATTTGGAAGTTTCATTGACTGCTTTTCTTGATTATCACACAAACTCAAAGTAAACACTTTCACTGAGTTGAACTGTTGTGAGTATATTTTGTGTCTCACAAAATATCTACAGTCCTAATCCACTTCATATAGACTTACCTGTTCTTAATGAAACAAACAACCCATCTATGCTAGTAAAAGAGGTAAACCACAATTTCATAATGTGGCTATGCTGGTGCAATTAAGTTAAGTGTAAGAGCTGTGAACTCAGGACAGAAAAAGAAATAATAGTGCTAATTTAGTCACACATAAATTACCCTGCAATAATTATCACTCTTTCTGAAAATTAATTTCCACATACAAACAGCTAATTAAAATGGTATATTTTATTAAATTAGTCCTTTCCTTCCCACATTCATGGCCACATGTACTGATTAAGAAAATACACTAAGTACCATTTGAATCATCCATTATGATGATGCAAAATTTATCAAGTCCTGCAATAATACTAAAACTTATTGAACAAGGGCTCAGCGGAGCTTTGGGATGATATTAGGGCAGGTCTTCATTAAACTGAGTAGAACCACCTAAATGCCCCTTCCCATCTAACTGCACCACCACAGCCAGCCTGTCAGGAATTCTACTCAGAGCTGCAGGCACCAAGGCAGCTATGAAGGAGCTGGGACACCTTTGCTCTTCTGATCCCCTGGAGTTTGGGACACCTAAATTCACAAGGTCCATGGACCTCTGACGACTTTATATGATTACTAGCTCTCTGCTGTCCCACAGATAAGACAAGTGTCACCACAGATCGAGATTTTAAGGTTTCAAGGAGATGAAAAGGTCACTTCTGAGAACTCACTGCCATGCATAAAAAACAGCTGATAAGGAACACCACAAGAACTACAGAGAAAGGGAGTTTTGAAAATGGTACTCTCTGAAGAACAGGAAAATTTAAGGAATGAGAAATGATACGGCAGAGAGAGCTGTGAGTGGCACTGGAGATAAAGACAAGAAGCTGATATGTTAAATAGTGGAAGAAGAGGATTCCAGGACAGTAATATACAAAAGATAATGATTTCAGTGAACACACATGTTGAAATGACTTGTTCAGCTTGGCATCTGGAATAGCAAAAAGATGGATCCTGTGGCAGTCAGTACAGGACTCAGACCTCTCTGGAGATCAGCTTACGCTGCATGCACAGAAAGAAAGGCAAGGTTCCAGAAACACTCCTTAGTCTGACACTACAGAATAAAAGCTCAAGAGTCACATGTTTCAGCCTTAGCGACTGTAAGTGGTCTCAACTGTGATCAAAATAAAAGAAAAAAACAAGGTGGTTGAACTTGGTTCAACACAAGGTGGGGAAGTTTGTGGATCAATATAACAGGAAGTTTTCTTTTGGCTGTATTTCACCCAAGGGGACGGTAAGGCAAACAGGAAATACAAAAGATGGGGCAAACCATAACTGAATCATCTTCACTATAGCAACAGATAAAGTCACAAGGATGCACAAAACCACCCAGAAATACTAAACAGGAGGTAAGACCACCAAGGGGCCAACACAGTCTCAAAGGAGTAAGGAAAATAAAGACAAGGTGGACTCCGTTCAAGGAAAAGTCACTGGAACAACCAAAGAGAGAGAGAAAAAAAAAAAAGCAAGGGAGGAATGGGGGCACAGTTAGTTGTTTCAGTGTAGTCATGGAGGTCAAAGAAGGTGAAGAAGAATTTAAAACAGCAAAGTGAATACACAGCTCTAAATGTGTCAAAACAGTCTCTGGAAATAAACAAAACAGTAATATGTAGAATCACAGCTGAATGATGGATTTTACACATTATTTAATATTTGCAGTATTTAATATTAGATCTTTCTCATAAGTCCAGAAATAAAACCAGTGGCATTCCCAGAAACTGAGTAAAAATGTAGTCGCTGTTACAAAGTCTGTTGAAACAAACAAATCAACCAAGCCTGCATATGCATCTCAGCCCCACTACTCAGTGATAAAACTCTTCATTTCAGAGAGTTCACAATTCTCTTTTCTCCAAGTTGTTCTTTGCAAAGCAGAAGTTACTAAAATAGCCACATTCCTGATGTATCTGAAAGAGAAAGGTGGGAAGGTTTGTAACCTGAGATAACCTACTTAACAGAAGAACTATACCTTAAAAAAGATATAAAGTACATTTAAATTGATGCAGAGCCTTACTGTTTTTATGAAAGATTCAGAGAGTTTTGAACCCAAGAGCATAAATCAAAAATTATTAGCAAAAATTACTAGCAAAATGTACACTTGTCTATTTAGAGGTATCATTTTACATGTGGCCATAATCCTATTTTCAATTTAAACTCTCTCCTTTTGTATGTGACCATATGAGTCTGTAAAATGCAAGTGCCAGGCTGATATTCTGCACTCTGAAATTTACTAAGTGAATTCTGAATCTTGCTTGGAGCATTGCACCTTATGTCAATAAATGACATAATATATCTAAAGCCTTCTTCAAAATTACATTAATATCACTAGCTATAAATCATCCCCAACTCTGTAGGCATAGTACAAAATACATAGATTTTTTTTCCTCCTAAGACTACACCTTAATACCACTGCTCGGACAATCTTAAAAACTAAAACAATAGGAACACAATCCATCTGACCTAACCACAGAAGTCTACAGTATGAAGGCATCCAACTAAAGGAGTCAACAGGCTTTCTTCTTAAGCAATGAAGAAAAACAATCTCTTTCAGGACTATCTTTGCTCTGCTAATGACAAAAACAGACCTACAGAGCTAACACATTAAAATATCTCCATCTGTTCCAAAGAACTCAACTGAAAACCCAAAGGATACTCCAACTATTGAACTGGAAGTGAGCCCAAAAGAAAAACCAAAACATTTAAATCACTTAAATTTACAAATGTTTCACTTTGCAATTTGTACAATTAACATTTTTAATCCATTCAACATGCTTTATTACCGTTATTCTTAAATTATTAAGCCACTTGAACATTTTCAGTAAAAGGCAAAGTCAAAAATCAATACAATTCTGTTTCTAGACACAATGTGTACAGATATTACTTTTTTTTTTTTCAACAGCAAGGAAGCTTCAATTATTTGAAAGGCTTGTGCCCACAAGCTGGGTGCTAACAGAGTTTGAAGGGGTTTTCAGCACCCTTCAGATCTGGAGAACAAGAAGTACACAAATGATTTGTACATCTTGTCATACCTTTACATCGTACTATGACAAATTCCACTATAAACCGTACTGATACACCAGCTACCCCAATTCTGCTTCCAAAATCATTGTACCAGAGAACCGCAAAAGATCCACCTTCCAGATTTAGCTGCCTAGCCAGAAGCAGAAAGGTACTTGGATTTCATACGAATTATAATACCAAATGAGTGTGCTTGTATAACACCTCCCTTCAGAAAGTGACTGTACTCTTTTATAAGTTCCACCTCCCTTTGCTCTAAAATAATTAATTTTGAGTCCTTCATCCCCAAAGGCTTCAAAATAATCTGTAGCCAAATTTTCAGTTTCAGTCTTACTCACATGTTTTAAAAACCATAACATATAGTCCCAACTGAGCAAAACAAATAATTCACTAAAAACCCAACAGCCAGTTTCTGTTCTCACAGAAGTAAAATAAAGCATATGCTGACTTTTGTGGTAGCTGATTTTCTTCAGTCCTGTAATCTGAATTTTTGTTATATTTCATTTAATCTGATGGAGAAGGATGGAAAACAGTACGGAAGAACACCAAGAACCACCATTTTCTCTTGGAACCCTTAAGTCTATAATAATGTACTTCAAGCTCAAAAACAAAAATTATAGGTAGACAAAAATCATGAAAAACACAACTAGAACACAAATATTTCAGAAAATTCTGAGCCCTGGGAAGAACTCTAAATCAGACTATAGACTGATCTACCACCTAGTCACTGTGAGGACTGCATTCTATGTTGCCTGGCTCTGTCTAAATCTTTAAAGATCTAAAACTCAGTTGGAGATTTGTGCTATAAGAGGAGATGAAATATAACCTTAAGAAGTCTAATGTACTCCAAGACAGGAAACACACGAGCCAACAGAGACGGGATGACAGCAAGGGGGACAGGCTGAGTGACGTGCCACCTGCCTGTCCCAGGCAGAGGGATTGATTACCACCACTGGAGTTGCCAGACCAAAATTTGCCTCTCTGTCCAAGTTAGGTTATATTTTTAGTATTTGAAAATATTACTGTACTATTAATGGATTTCATCCTTATAGCTTTTTATTATCATTGCAATATAGAATTAGCAGTGCTTTTATACACAGGGATTTTACACCCTAAAAGCAGAAATCATATGCTAAATAAGAACAATCATGAATTTAGCTCATGACCTGAAGACCTTGCACCCTGACAGGCAACAGCCAAGCACCAAGTCAAGGAGGGTTCCTGGCATGCAAGGTTGTATGACAGAACTGATGAAAGGAAACCAGGTGACAGCAATGACCACAAAGGAGGAAAAGGGCTCTCAGAACAGCCCACAGCAGCAATAATGCAAAAGAAAACTGAACCATGTGTTCACCCACAGAGAAGATCTGCCTTCTTACTTACACTTAAATAGGAAAGAAACACATCCTTACAACAGATGGATGGACAAAGTTGCCAGAACCACGCTCCTGAAACCAAGAGCAAACCTCTGTGAAGGCTAACAGCACAAGGACTGGGTTGAGCGGGCCTGTTCTCTCATATGTGTCATTGCATATGTAATATAAGGCTTTGATTTGTCCTTAATACTATGGTGACATACAGGAAACACCACAGAGTTGAGTTTGTTAGGCCAAAATAGATGTTTTGCAGATTGCAGGCAAGGCCATGACCAAACCAGCCAGAGGGGATATGGAAGGGCATAAAGGAGGTCAGGTTATGGCACCTGGTCACATAGGTCAACCACTGAGCAGGACAGTCCCCAGCTGAACTGCTACATTACCCACACTACCTTACTAAAAACAAAGTCACGTGCCACTTAAGAGTGTCTACATTTCTCCCAGTCCTTTAAAAGAAGCTCTTTTTTTCCTCCAAAAGCTGAGTCCAAAGCTTGGCTTGTAAACCACAAATAGTTACTGCCTGAGGTAAAAGGATCAAATGAATTACTGTCTGAAATTACTGTAACAAAATAAGATACAGTGTGCCTAGTCACAAGATGTTGACAAGATGTGAAGGACTTGATTTTACAGTACTACAGTAACAGTGCGATTGCAACTTGAGATGGAGAGAAATTTATTTTCAATTGCATAGGATTTTGTTAATGCCACATTCTACACATCAGGATTGTTTTACAGTTGCTGCAGCAAATTCAACCTCACAAAAATTGTGTTCTTTCATGTAAGGTACAGGTAAAGAGTAACAGACCTGATTAAATGATCCCCTAGAAAATCAGCAATATTTTCTGCCAATAACAATGAAGAAGGTGTGAATTAACTTCACAAAAGTGCTCCATGAACCACATATAGACATGATCCAGCAAAGCCCCAACACAGAGAACTTCTGAAACTGTTCCCATACCAGAATGGGACTATATATTTCTTAGCCATAAATTGCTAATAGGAATATCAATTTCTGCGAGTCACAAAAGAATATTAGATCCAGAGTTGTACAGACTAGAAACCTGAAACAAGGAGTAATTCAGGCAGATGCTGCAGCAGTCCATGACTTAGAAACCAGTAAGCAGAACAAGATCTTTCAAGAAAAAGTCCAGGACATTTGTGCTACAAGAAATATTTTAAACACTGTATTTTATGACTAAAGAAGTAAAGACTACTGAATATTAACAATCAAAAGGTAAAGAAAACATAAAAGGTAAAAAGGTAAAAAAAAGCTGTGTAACAGCCAGGCTTGGCACCACTGTCTTTGCAGAGGCAAACATTCTATAGACTAATTTCTTAATGAGGTTGTACCCCATCACAATAAAAAGTAAAATTACAATATTTATTAACATTACAAATCTTAAAGGCTGGATCGGAGACCAGTTTCCCAGGCAGATCAGTATTTTCTTGGACCAATTACACAGTGCTGAGAACTGCCACCAAAATCTCTGAGGGATACATGACAGTGGTACAGACGGAGAAGCAGTTCATTCAGAAAACCATGATTTTGTAAAGCATTATTTAGAATAGTAGCCTTAGCAGAAGTTCTGGCTTCTGCAAAAATACAATTATTTATGAAGGAAGAAATTCCTTAAGATTGGCTCTGACAGTGTTCCTAAGGAGGCTAAAAAAAAAAAAAAGTGAACCCAAGTCTGTCTTTAATCCTTTCCTTCAGGCCTTCACTGGACTGACTGAACCAAATCAGCAGGACTCTGGATGTGTTTACAAGCATAATTCTGTCCATGAGTTTCAAGGATACTTTTTTTTTTTTTTAAATCACAGAGCCTACAGCACAGACATTCCTCATTTTCTGAAACTCATAAGCACTGTAGATGCGATGGATCTTGACTCTCCAAATGCCACCCTAGAACAGCTGCACAAAGCCTATTGACTAATATGGGGCAAGAATGTCACTCTACATTGAACAGCTCCAGTTACAACACAATAGCAATTGTTAAAATATTCACTTCTAGGCAGCTTGCTGGGTTACAGGTTTCAATATTTATGGTAAATAAAGTGAAAAACTCAACTGTAGGGAAAAAAAATCAGAATCATTAAGCAAAAATAAATTCATGCTTGCAATGTTAAAAATAACACAGATGAGTCATGGTTACCAATAGCAAATGGAAGCTCATGCCCTGTTCAAAGTGGCTAGCTTAGACATCTTCAGAAAGAAACATTATAAATATACAAACACACCCAGTTTCAAAATAAATCCCTTGAAAATAAAACAAAAATCTGAAACTTTAATTAGAAATCATGTCATAATAAATGAAAAGCAGTAACATGTCCATTGGTATATATTTAGGAAACTGCCAGTACAATGGAGGACTAGTGGACGTATTAATTGTTCTCACAGGAAAATCTCTAACTTGCACTGAACACACCTAAGTAAGTAGACAGTTAAAAATAAGCACTTGAGTATGAAAGAGAGTAACAACAAAGGCATCGAAGCTATTCATGTCACCTCCCTACAGGCAGCATGCCCTCTGCTCATGCCTGTAGGCATCAGATAAGCAGGTGCCAGGGCACTCTGATGGTTGCTCCCCATTATTTCACTGGGCCCTGTCTTTGCAATACAGCATGAGCTGTATTTCACTTTTTGGTCTTCACACAACTAAGTGAGGCAATAGAAAGTTAGAAGACAAAAGACAGGGAAAAGATAACATATTTTATTGTATTTCCTTGTTAGTACTATGGTAGTGATTGATTGCCTTCCATCGTGCAAAGTACTCAAAAATATAGGAATGGGCACCTATTGCAATTTTTTTTTTTTTAATCTTTAGGTCACATTTCTGCAAGAACTGTTTCAAACTAAAGCCCCTCCAGAGAAAAGTTTAAAGGAAGTAAGTGAAAATAATCTTACAGCTCCACCTGCACTTCTTGTACCACCCAGTCCATCAGTAATGATTACAGAAAGTAAAGCAAGATAAAGCAACACAGTGCTACTCAAGAGCATATATATATATATATATATTTGTAAAAGTATATATTTATTTTATACATTAATAAAAATTAATATAAATTTAACATACGTACATATAATAAAAATAAAACTCCAGGTTGTTATGCAATGGGA
This sequence comes from Lepidothrix coronata, assembly GCF_001604755.1. Lineage (NCBI taxonomy): Eukaryota > Metazoa > Chordata > Aves > Passeriformes > Pipridae > Lepidothrix > Lepidothrix coronata. The sequence goes on along the minus strand of NW_016690421.1, from coordinate 1,082,037 downwards.
TCATTGAAGAGAAATGCAATTCCAGAATGAAATAGGAAAGCCCCTTCTCCACAAATCTTTTTTCAAAGAACTTCTCCCTCCAATATTACTTTTAGCATAGGATTTTATCATTTTAGTAACTATGGTGCAAGGTCCATTAATAGAAAAAAGAATTAAACTGGTTTGGGAAATAATAAAGACAGATAGCTGCAGCTCAGCCACACACTCAATCCCCATTCATTCAGAAGATTCCTACAAGGCCCATGCTGCCTCAGAATCAGGTACAAGCCCTCTGAACTAGCTGCTAGCACAAGTCTTGATTTCCATGATGTTACTGGGAGCTTTGTTGTAACGTTTTTAACTTTGCAATTTCCGAAATGCTACTTTTTTTTTTCAGTGATACTCCCAATTCTCACACCTACAGAATAAATTGGAAGGAGGGAGCACCAGCTTCAGAAGCAGTCAAGAAATGAGATAAATTTTAAAAAATACTTTAAACTAATCTCACCTAAGTTGATGAACACCATCACCTTATGTTATTCCAGTTTAAACTGAACATACAGACAAACTAGATAACAGTGGATTAAGATCAATGAAAATAAATCATTCTTCTGGAGCCAGCTTCTCCACATGAGGAATCCTGTAACTGGGCACACAGACAAGCCTTTTAAACCCCGCAGTTCAATTTTAATGACTGCTATTAACACTTAGTTTGTTTTAAAGACCCATTCATGTAGTCTGGTCCACATTTGGCCAGATCTAACTGTAAAGATTTGTTGACAATTTTATCTCGGATTTGCAACTTTCATCCTACCAATTTCTATTCCAAGTCAGAGTGCTGATTTGTAATCATATAGTCTTTTAACTTAAAACTGAGGAAAAATATTAAACTAGTCCAATACTAGGGTCTTCTCTCTCTACCAGTAGTCTGATGAAGCAAATTATGACAATAAAAAGGCCTTTGCCTGCTATACAGAACAGCCATGAAAGTAGGATGACACATGCTGTCTGCAGTTCCAATGTATTTTTGGACAGAAAAACTGAGCGCAGATCAAGTTTTCCTGGGCTTGGCTTCCAGACAGTATTCTTCAAAGCCCTTTCTCCACCTACTGCTGCAGCTCTTCTCATTCCTCCTCTGCAAGTGTCTGGCTTTCTGTGACTCTCCTTCCTTTCCCCCCCCCACCATCTCCTCCTTCTAAATGTCCTATTCCTGATCTGCTCCCCTCCACTGTACTGATATTTCCCCCTCCCTGTTTTTTGCCAGTTTGATGCCCCTGTCCCTACACTATTTCATCATCCCCTCATTCTTGTTTTAAATTTCTCCATCCACTGCACTCCTCATCCAAAGAGGATGTGCCCCTTTTCCTCCATGTTACATGAAAGTCAGCAGAAATAACAGATACAAGAGACAACTCTGCAGATATAATGTAATTGAGATGCTCAGCATGGAAACATCACAGCTCCACCTATAAAACATGGATTAACCACATGTCCAAGAGGTAAGTGTGAGACAGTCGTGTTTTGCTAAAGCCAACAGAGAAGCTCTTGAAAATGATGTCACATTTCATCCTAAATTTTACAGCCATGAAGTTGTAACTGTCTTAGAGCAATCCTTTTAATTATTTTTTAATTAGTTGCAGCACAAAGTTCTTTTATTCCTCATTTTAAAAGCCAATATTGTCCCATTTTCTATAAATTGTTTAGGTGTTTACAGCATGTTAACTTCATCTCTTCATTTTAGTTCACTGCAGCAGAACATCATCTGGCTGCACACATGCTGTTATTAAAGATTATGGCAGCAGTGTTTACTACTAGTAAACAAATTGATTTGTTTATGTTTGTTCTTCGCCACAAAAGCTAAACTACTTTAACTCATGATCCCTCAATCTCTCCAAACTCAGCTCTTTTCTTTGCAAAACTGGATAATACCATTTTCTCTGCCTTTTTCAACAGCTTTTTTTTCTGCAAGTGCACTTGTAAACAGAAATAACAGTCCTCTTGCACTTTTCTAACTATGAAAACAGGCTTCATTTAAGGGAAGGCTTCTGCCATTGCTCCCTCTAACTCTCACCGTCTGAGAATTAATTAGCACAGTGCCAATATATGGTGTCTGCAGCACAGCTCATCCAGCAACCTGTCAAGTCCCATCTCCAGCTCAAGGCAGAAGAGAGGAGAAGGCAACAGCTCTGCTTGGGCTCCAGGAGTGACAGGGTGAACAAACCACCCAAGACAGAGTGAAAGGTTAAAGTGACCTTGTCTCACTGCAGCTGTAAAGCAGATCACACCCTGAAGAAGAAATTAAAACAAATGGAAACATGTTCTGGTTGAAGTAGTCCAAGAAGGAGAAATTACTTCATCTTGGTGCCAGAAAGGGGCATCAAAAAGGACATGGACCATTTAAATGATCAAATCCATCTTGAGCAAAACCAGGAGGTAATCTAGGTGACTACTGCAGCATGTCTGCTTCTGTCTTTGGCTGTCCAACAATGCTGCAGCTGAATTGGCTGCCAAAGAAAAGAAATCTGGAGAAGTTCCTGTTGTTAGCTGTTTGGTTGGTTGGGGGTTTTTTCAACTTTTTTCCTGTCAGGGCATATCTGGAGCCAGCAACAACCTGGGTGCTGAGGGCATCAGGAGTTCCCCATGGAAGGGGCAGCAGGTCAGGGATCTGGTGACTGGTCCTGTTGTGCAATCCTGGGGCAGGAGCTGCCATGGGGCCTGGGCCATGGGCACATGGGGGAGTCCTAGTGCAGGTAGACCCTCAGGACTGGCAGTCCCCTTGGGGCCTGGAGGTTCATCAGGTCCTGGCTGGATGCACTCCAGTGAGCTGCCGGTGAAAAGCTCAACTGTGCACAACTACTATTTTCATCTAAACAGTTTTAGCATGTCATACAGTCTCTTGTAAGAGACATTTTAAAGTTACAAATAAACATGTAATGGCACTCCACATGCTGTGTATGTGAATTTGTGTATTAATGCAAGCTATTTATCTTCTGCAATGATTGCAGATAAACAGTGTAATAAACAGTATCTATCAACAGAGCTTTCAGATGTCAAAATACACAGAAACAGTAAGTTAGAGAGTTAGAATTTTACAAAGTATATACTTCTGTTTTCATTTAAAAAAGATACCTTGGTTCAAAAACTGGATATTCATAAGTATGATTTAAATCAATAGCCTGCCAAATCTTTCTAGTTCTCTTTTTATCCCATCAGTCCACACATTCCCAAGCACTTTGTTTCCTTCATGCAGAGGACAGATGTATCCTCCCCTCCCACCTACCGAAGTGGCACTGTAATACAAATATTTAAATAATAACAAATGGGTGTGCCTTGCATCCATGCAATTCCTTTGCCAAAGTTAAATCACCACTGAAACTGAGAGATTCGCATCACTATTCAACAGAAGTAAAAAAAAACCCAACAAACCAGGCCAAGAATGATGAAAATAAATGGACTATCACATTCCAGGCACAACTGAGTTTTTCCCTCATGCTCTCCCATAAAAAAAATTAGGAAGATTCATACGTTTTTAAAAGTATTTTCTTCTTTGATAAGGGCAGTTCCTGCATCAGCACAGGCTCTTACCCTCCATGTCACTGCATAAGGAACACACTAAGCAGTCAGCTGCGTTTTTCCTCTTCTGCAGCAGCTCCCAGCAATAATTTCACATGACACATACAACACATTCATCATCTAGACTAAGATGAAGCCATGCTGTTGTTATTACTTTTGAACTGTTCTTCTCTAACTTGTTTGGCACTAAATGGTTTGCCCATCACAAAGCAAAGATCTTTATGGGTCAACACCCTCGATGCATCACTTGAGGAATGGTCTGAAATACAGAGAAGACTTCAATGTGCAAATGCTTGTAAAACATTACAGATTTAAAAGCACAACAGAAATTTCTTCTGGGTGGCAGCTGTCAATTCAACCATCTGAGGCTTAACAATGAATGTTACTGCAGGGCAGATTTAGAGCTGACTTCAGTCACAGTCTATTGAGCTGGTCTTTAGAGAAAGACATATTAAGGAAAACGCAGAATTCTGATCCCAAATGAAAAAACAAGGAAGCGTCACAAATCATATTCGTGTGACAAATGCAACAGAAAGGTAAGATATCCATGAATCAATTCATATTAGAGTTCATTGGTTTTACATTTAACCCCTTAAACTTCAGTGACATGAGAGTTTCCCAAACATGTTGCACCACTGTGAAGCATAAGCACTTATTTAATGACTACACTAAATACCAAACAATTCGAATAATCTCAGTTAATATTAATATGAACAATTAAAACCTTGTATACTTCTATTTTCTTAAAAGTTTATAGTCCAAACAAGAGATCCTACAGTCAAACACTTCTGTTAACCTCTGTGAGATCAAGACAGATATTTTATTTATATAACAGATACTTTATTTATATAAATATAACGGTCTGGGAGCTGACTGTGATTCCAAAGAGGAAAGTACCACCGTCATTGTAACAACAGCTGTGCAGCCACAAAGATCAAACTATCCAGAGGCAAAATCTCACTCCCATGGCCATGGTATGACAAGCATCCTAAAATGCTTTGGCATTTTCAAAAGGACCACCAAACCCAAAGATACAGGCCTGATGACCTAGAGGGAGTACCCAAGAGGAGTAACATGAGAATCCAAATTCACAGCATCTGACTTCTGCAGAAACAAAGGTTTACCTCTGGCTTTCAGTTATAGCCACTGAAAAACACAGTGACAAGCTGTGATGCTTCAGAACAAGAGTTATATATAAAGTGAAAAATAATAGCATCAATTTTTAGTAGTGGCCTTTTGAAGCAGCTATGAGCGATGACTAAGACAATAAAAAGCAGTGACAAGTATAAACCCACCACAGACTTCAATACTATATTTAAATCATATTTTTATGTCAGTGTAATACTACAGATGAAAATTAAAATCTTTTGAGTTGACAGCTGTGGAGCAAGAGGAGTTGTATCTCCCCAGTAGTGAAAGAGATTGAAGTTAGAAACTTGAGTTTCAAGTCCTTCAGCTCCCACTTCTGTTGTAGAATACAGGAGACAAACAGCAAGGAGGCAACCAAAATGCTTCCTGACAGAATTCTCGCTGTACAGGTGGCACCCACGGGGGCTTTGCATGTCCAAAACAGAGACCTAGCAGAGAGACATCTTCCCTCATGAGTATTTTTCAGGAGTTCCTCCCTTTCTGTCACATTTTTTGTGAATTATTTTTCACACTGTGTGATTCCAACGTTGTGTTTCTTCCATAACAGCAGACCATTATCTTTGTGTACCATTTGTATTTGTCTGAATAATCAGCTATACAGTCTTCATAGACATTTATCACAGTAAAGCAGCAGCAGTGAAAATGAGAACATCTACATTACAACTGCTCTTTTGGGGAACAAATGCTCTCCTCCATTACAGGAAAAGAGGATTCAGAAGTATGTAGGGAACCACCATGATCCCTTGATACTGAATTGGCTAGTTTTATTGTACATCCATGCTTAAACACAAATTATTATAATAAAGGTGTGGAAGAGAAGGCTTAGGAATGCATTCCTTAATTGTTGCTTAACTGCTACCAAAATAATACGCGGAAAAAAAAGGCAAAATGGAGGTATCCCAGCTCAACAGAAAGGGGCACAGCAGACATCAGTAAGAGGATTTAAGCTACAGAGCTGCCCATCCTCTTAAGTGAAGCATGTGAACTTTCTATAACAACTGAAACAACATAAATAAGCAACATAGTTACACAGTCACCTACTTCCGATCAATTGCTAGTTCACATAAGTTTACCTTTTTTCATTAGCAGAAAAGGAGCAGGTAACATCTGAGGTGACTAATATCGACTGATGTCACGTTATCAGAATTTGTACCTGTACATTTTTGCAGATAAACAGCTAATTGATATATAGAGTTAACAATGTAGAGAAGCCACGTTTGGAATCTGCTACAGCAACCAAGAAGAAAGCAGGATTTGAAAACAATCTTGGAAGATTTAATCTTCAATATTTTTAAGCCTGTCATTTGAGTATCTAAAATTTGGGTGCCAAAGCAAGCAAGATTGATTCAGCAGTCTGATTAAAAAAAAAAAAAAAGACCCAAATAGCAACACTTCAATGTATATTTGTGTATCAATATAATATTTAACTCTTAGGAATAAAGTCTTAAAATTCTCCTGTGAAGAAATGGTAACTCGTTTCAATTGAATAAACTCAATGCTGTTCATCTATTAAATATGTCAAACAACCAAATAGTGGTTAAAAAAAAATTCTTCCTAAAGTTTTACTATGAGGGCAATTGCCAGCATCCACTGTTATTTCAGTAGGCACTGACTTTGTGAAGAAAATAAGTAACATGATTTAAATTTACTTTTAAATAAATCCCTAAACCCTCTCATAACCATTAACTATTAGCACCTAATAGCATGTTATTACACTCACTGTCTCTCATTTTCTAGAAACAATAAAAAAACCACTGTTCAACATCTTTAATGTAGAAAGCTGAGTGGCAGGGTTAATATTATTAGACTCTTAAGTTCTAATACAGTGGAAACCTGGCATGGGTCTCATACAGTTCAGGATGATGGAAGAGATGCTGAAATAGCCAGAGAATGAGATTAATTCCGTGTTCAGGAACCTGATCCGAGCCTCTTGAGCCATATGCAAGGTAGCAATGCCAGAATGCAATATGTCTTTCCACCAAGAAAATGGATTCAGCATATCAATAAATCAGAGAGAAGTAAAAATAACCAGCATCAACTTTTCCCTTCCAGGGATGAGAAACTGGAAAACACTGAGGGATTCTGTCTTGTTACATAGCTACTTTTAAGAGGCATCTCATTATAGAGCTTCAAGAACCAGAACTGGCATCAGGAAGCAAATTGCTAGCAAAAGAAATCTTAAAGCTATGCAGCATGAATAACAGGGCTGTGTTCTCCCAGGCAGGCCAGCTTCCTGATTCATACTCCCTCAAACTTAACCCCCAGCCCCTGAGGTGCACTCTTCCAAAAGGCTCTTTTGGTTTTATTAGTATTCAAATTCTAATTCAAATCACCTAAATGATGACCTTAGGTAAAGGATGCAGTTGGTAGCAGTTGAATATTGGTAGTTCTCACTACTAGTACAATACTGCTACTTCTCACTAAGCAGCTGGGTATCACAATGAGAACCTGCAATAGCTTCAAGCAGTCTTCCAACAGAATTATGTTCCTAAAGCTAAAATAAAAACACTAACAGGAAAAAAATGCAGGCCTCCATGATCACTACAGATGAAGACTTAAGGTATGAAATTGTAGTGGGTTTCTGTGGCTGGGTTTTGGTAGCGGGGGGGGGGCTACAGTGGTGGCTCCTGTTAGAAGATGCTGGAAGCTTCCCCTCTCCCATGGAGCCAATGCCAGCCGGCTCCAGGACAGGCTTCCTGCCACTGGCCAAGGCTGAGCCAATCAGAAGAGATAGTAACACCTCTGTGATAACATACTTAAGAACAGAAGGTTGTTACACAGAAGAAATTCCAGCCAGGGAAGAGCAGAGTGAGAATATGGGAACAAGGCAGACACCGAGGTCAGTGCAGAAGGAGGGGCAGGAGATGCTCCAGGTGCTGGAGCTGAGGCCCTGCAGCCCGTGGTGCAGACCTTGGTGGAGCAGCTGTGCCCCTGCAGCCCATGGAGGACCATCGGGGTGCAGAGACCCACCTGCAGCCCATGGAGGAGCCCATGCTGGAGCAGGTGGATGCCTGAAGGAGGCTGTGACCCCATGGGAGGCCCAAGATGGAGCAGGGTCCTGCTGAAGACCTGCAGCCTGTGGAGAGCAGAGCCCACACTGGAGCAGTTTTTCCCGGGTAGGACTTGTGGCCCCTGTGGGGGACCCACGTCAGTACAGCTCATTGGTGAAGGACTGCACCCCATGGAGGAGTGACCCACAGGACAGCAGTTTGGGAAGAACTGCTGCCTGAGGGATGGACTCACGCTGGAGGGGTCCATCATGGACTGTCTCCCATGGGTGGGACCCTACGGGATCAGGGAAAGGACTCCTGAACAGCGGCAGAAACAACAACTGATTGTAACCCCCATTCCCCATGAAAACACGGAAGGAGGGATGGGGGAAAGGTGTTTTTAAGACTGTTTTATTTCTCACTCTTTGGCTCATCCTGTTAGTAATAAACTTAAGTACTATCCCCACTTTGAGTTTGTTTTGCCCATGAAGGTAATCAGTAACTGACCTCTCACAGCTCTTATCTCTACTCATGAATCCTTAGCTGGTTTTTTTTCTTCTCTCTCCTCTGCCCAGTTGCAGAGGGAGAGTGAGAGAGCAGCTTTAGTGGGTACCTAGTATCCAGTCAGGGTCAACCCACTACAGAAATAAATTTCTTTTGTAAGAACTATAAAAATCAAAAGTTCAATATTTAGCATAAAGATGTGATTTTAACGTTATGCTTATCTTCAACAGAAGTTGACTCTTCCAGAGTGAAAGTGAAGTGAAAAAAATGGACTATCCCTGGAAGGTCAACTGATTTCTCATCTGTGAAACGAGGGAGGAAGCCAGCTCCACCATCCAACAACATAAAGGTCCCCTGGCAGACCCCAGATATTTAGTCAAGAACTGTTACCGCAACTTGACCAGCTGAACTCAACTTTCATGCTGGATCATGCAGGAAAGAGAGCTACTCAAGTAGATATAATCTACATCACTTTTAATTTCTACACTCTAAAACATAGCTGAAAGAGAACATTAAGTCTACCCCATCTTTGTAGAATTAGGATGACGTTGCCTATTAGGACAATGTTAAGCCAAATTGAATGCTTAACTATCCTAAGTAGAGAATTAAAAATTTTCTTATGCTGGAAAACAATAGAAAGGATGGCAAAAGACCATTTTTTCACCACACCGGAAGCAGAAACTAAAAATTAAATACCTCATATCTATAAATCCTTTCCCCTCTTTGAGAAACTATGTGGGTTTTTTCTTTGTTAATCAATTATATTTGTATGGTCAGAAAAAATTATATCACCTGGTGAAAACTATATCCATTATAAAAAAGAACCTCTGATGACAACTTCTGCTCAGTACTACCCTAGCAGACTGATGTTACTGTTTATTCAGAACTGTGCAAGCATATTTAGTATGTGAAATTCATAAATGCAGTCAATACACATATAAGTATGTAGAAGTGCCGAAACACATTTTTCCTATTTACTGCACTTCAATGCTGGCTCACAGCGAGTTATTACTTTAACAGTAGGGTGCTTTTTTCTCCTTAATTTCCTGTTTAGGATGACTTGTAAGAGTAACTTACTTTCTCCAGCCAATTTGGTCTCCCTGATTCCTTCAAATAAACTAAAAAAATTACTGAAATAACAGTTACTTCACCAGTCATAAGATCACATTGCTCTTGCACCACAGCAATAGATACTAGACACTGCAAAAAAATTTTAAAATGTAGTACTATCATTAGATTAACAAGAGTTATTTATAAAACTAAAATGAAAAAAACAGAGCAAGCTTCTTTCGAACCTTTTGAAAGTATTATTCTGCCATGCAGCTTGTGTGGTTGCCACAAAGCACAAGAAAACCTCTTTGCCAGGTCTTCATCCACAGTCCAACAGAAGCAAGAAGTCAAGGTTCATCTGGGACACACAGGTACCAAGGAAATGGAAAGGAAAAATAATAAAAAAAGAAATTGAAGTATAAAAAGACAAAGTCCACTGTAAGCCTAGGTAATCACCGGGCTTGGAACAAAAAAAGGATGACTATCACTGGTGGTTTTCTCTGTCAACCTTAGTTATTGTGCTTTGGCACAGTATGCAAATCAGTTGCAGAAGCATGAACATTCCAGTCTCCAGACCAATAGTAACAGGCTGTAAATGATTTCCCAGATGCAAGGAGAAAAATTTTTGTATCACATCTAGTCATACGGAGTGCTTTTTCCAAAGGTATGAGGTAGATCAGTTCTTCTTGCCAGGAAGCTCAGTCTGGCAGGCTCTGACTTTTCCAGCTCTCCTTTAGCCAACAGTAAGGCCAAAATAAATTTATCACATTTACCTGCCAGTTTCTGCCTTCCAATTTTCCTAGACCTTTCAGTAGCATATTGAAAATTCGTTACTGCAGACAGCGGAATGGGAAATTAGAACATCAGCGTCCTCTTTACCCAAAAACGCCTAGTCTCAATGTGCAGCAGGAGGTAGTGCCAGTGTGCACTGGCACAATAGTGTAGTGTCTAATATTAAACTGGTCAACTTCCAAAGTTGTTATTTCAACTCAAAATTATAGAAAATGCAAGTATACATGCACAAAATCTTTTTTTTTTTCCTCAAGCACAACCTGGGAAGTGTGGGGAACTGTTTAGAGGACCTTAAAAATAATGTCTTTCATGGACATGTTTGAATTCGGAAATATTTAATTCATTATTAATCAAACATTAAAGCATGTTTCTGTGAACAAAAGCAAGAGGCTTTTCCTTGCTGAGAAGGAAAGGAAAAACAGTCATAGACAGGAAACAAAGCTGTTTTACTCCAGTGCTGTCAAATCAACTACAAGGAAGGGACAGTGTGATCTTACCCTCAAATCTAGTTGCAAACAAGCCTGTTAATCACTCATATCAGGCAAGGGGGCTACCGTGGTTACAAGAGGTAAAGGTGCTTACTACAGGACAAAAGAAAGCACTGGGGGAGGCCTGCAAGCTCTGCTGCCTCCATCTGAACAATTTCCACAGTTTTTCAATTTTCTGGACTATTTCACCTTGAAAACATCTGACTCATTTTTTTCCACTTTTGAAAAGTCAACTCTTTTGTCAACTGTTACTATTCTCAAAGTACAACTACTTTTAAAACTCTGGACTATCCGATGCTATTAGAATAGTTTTACTTTCAAACCATCTTAAGAAAATTAAAAATAAGACCACATCTTTTTGTAAATACTTTTAGCAGAATTACAGAATATAATCCAGGATTATCACAGTAAGATGAAATACAGACTAAATAGGTCAGCATGGTGCATGCACTCTCTTTGCTTTACCACATTCTTTATCTTTCAAAAATAGCCAACAGAAATATTATTTCAAAGTTTTCCCATTTATTTTTCATCAGAAAAACATTAAAATCAAATTTTACTCCTTGGTGCCAGGTATCTGGCATATCACTAGGAAAAATCCACCATCAATAAAAAGTGTTGAACAATTCTCCTTTTATAAATCCAGATATTTACAAAGTCAAGTTTCAACTTCAAATAAGGAAAATCCTAATAGATCTTTTTAGCAGGGATTATGGCTCAGTAATTGTTTTTGTCCCAATATGAAGTAATTGCATCATAACGCTATTACTACAAAAACATGTAGGAAGTTCATGACTTAACAGCCTTAGAGAACTCACTACTAGAAAATGACACTCCTATAGTTTGAACTTGAGATGATGTGCTCATTTCACTAAGGTTTCTTATCTTTTTTTATTATTTATATCTGTTTTCTTCTCTGCTTATGGCGTTTGAGGATTATTTGTTTTTTATAAAAAGATAATTTCTTTTCGGAAAATCATATGCAACTTTGGAGTTAATGACCATGAAATGCAAGTGAAATAATTTAAGTAAACAATAATGAGCATACATTGTCCAGTCTTGTGTTATAGATGGAAAGGGATTTTAACCACTAATTTATGCATCTGAAACATTCTGCCATTGGACCCCATCTGAACAAAATTGTGCTAGTGAATAATATTAAAGGTCCTGGTAATTTTTTGCTCTGACAGCTAATGGATGCTTATTATAAGAAGTGAATTCAGCAAGCCTCTTATTTTGCTCAATCATACAACTATGGAAGGTCAAGTCTTGTTCCTGGGCCCATCAATCTCCAACTGGATCTTCAAATTCCCTGGGCTGCTTCAGGAAATTAATCTGCAATATCACCTAACCTTTACCAACTCCTCACATTTTATTTGTGCCTATTAGATTTTCTCGTGTTAATTTTACATCTCAGAAACGTGTAAATGGAAGCAACACATATTATGAAATTGGATTAAAAAGATAATATGGTAAACATTTGAGTGCAAAAAATTGGGAATTCTGTTACAATAGAGATGTCTAAAGTAAGAAAGCACAGTTCTAAACTGTAATTAGCAAGAAGCAACCAGGAGTGTTTTAGAGAAGCTGGAACTTCCCTCAGCACTGGACCACAAACCCTGAGGAACTTGGGGAAATAATTGTTGTCTACTTGCCTTGTCCAATGCCAAGCCTCCACTCAGACCATGTAAACATTTTCATATTTGGATGATAAAATGCATAACCTTTTAATCCTAAAATACGTATGAAGTCAGATTACCTACCAGGCAACAGTCAAAAATCATGTCGAGGACACCAGGTTTCCCTGTTTCCTTCTGGTAACCCATTCCAATCATTCTGAGCTTGCACACCTTTTTATTCCCATTAGGGGAACTGAACAGTACTGAACTGTGTTGATGTATTTTGGAAATCACTCAGAATAAAAGTTAACATGAAACACAAAGGAACATTCACCCCATTTTTCCTCTGTATTTATCACAGTGCTTAAGGAAAATTCAAGGCATATGGAAAGTACAGTGGTTAATGAAACTGATGTTATTATTAGCCTAATAGAAGGAGACTTCAGCATGTAGTGCTAGTGACTTACAAGTACATTTTACTATTTACATTAATCATGTTTTCTTCTGCTTCAAAGTCACCTCTTTTAAAGATTATTAAAAGCTGAAATTCTCAGGGGTCTTAATTCTACGATCTGCAGAAGCACAGGTCCCTCTATGAAGGGGCACAAGCACTCCCTCACAAGCAAAACAAATCTGGAGCTCTTATTGATACTGTAAATGCGCAAGTGGAAAATCCTAAACATACAACTCCTTCCTTTGGAAACAGAAGAAATTTTTAACAGCCGGAAATTTTCTCACTGTGGGGGAAAATCTAAGTTTGGCTACTGAATAAGTTTCTCTTGCTTCAAGATGGAAAAATCTAGTATTTCTGGAGGTCAACTGATGCATGAGTTTTCCTTACAAAGCACAGCTCTTATACTGCTAAGGCACAATCGCAAAAATGAAAACACATAAAAATTGCAACTCCAATCAGGCTCAAGTTCTTTTGTCTCCATCTTACAGTTCTCAGAGAAACTAGGTCTAACATTGCATTGTTGGTTTGCTTTTTGTGGATTTTTTTACAAAGATTGTCTTAAACATTTAGATCAGCCAAAAAAATTTATTTTTTTAAGGGAAAAAATGTCAGAGTCATACAATTTCTGCAACCATATCCTACATTTCCTATATTCGACACCACAGTGGACGATGCTTTACTAACCAAAGGACAGGCTAGATCCCACCAGCAGTAAGTCTTGTGCAAGTGTTGTGCCTCTAGAGTGGTTGTACTGAAGACAAAAATGAGAACTTGCAGAAGTTAGTCCTTATCCACATTTTTATTTTAAAGATAATTGACCAAAACCAAGGGAAGGATAATGATGGATTTACAAATACTTGTTAGCATTCTGAAAGAATAATTGGCCATAACAAGGTAAGCTGTAACATTCCGAACTACCATTGGTACTTTATAAAGCTCTTTAACCACATGAAATGCAAGACTTAAAAACCTTTAGAAATATGATGCCTCCTCATGTAAAAGAAAATGTGAGCAAAAACGCAAGTAAGAATGTTTGTCAGCCTACAGAGAGATGTCACTCGAAGATTAGTGGCATAATTAACAATTCAAGGTGTTCTGCTACTTTTCTCCCACATATATGAGCCACAATCAAAACTTTTCTTGTGATAGTTTTAATAAAGGGTCAGTATTCACAGTCATAGGCAGATTTGTTTGTCAGGAAGGAAGCAAAAGCAAATCTGTTAGCAGAGAAATATCATCAGGTTTTCATGGTTGGAGCTTTACATATTGGAGACTTGTTTCTTCATATTATGTTTCTAAAATAAATACCCTGATGGTCTTTGAACATCAGCTGCTTCCTGAGCTCAAAATTCACCATCACCACCTACTTCTACAGTCCTCCTCTAAGTTCACCATCCTAATGAAATAAGCTTTGCAGACATCTGGCCTTGAATATCCTTACTGAAACACAATCATGCTCTCATGTTAACTCAAAAATAGCACGTGAGATCACTTCCTCAAAATAAAGGTTTTGCTCTCCCACACTGTTACCAGCAGACTGATATCAAGTGTTGTTCAACAGCCATTTCAAGGCTGAATCCACTGGTTCTAAATAGGAAATAAACCCTAAAAGTTAGGCAGCACATCATCATGGTAGCCCATGTGAGTGGGCTTTGCAAAAACATAAAAGTTTCTTGATTTTCCTCTCTGCCAATATCATTGTATCACGTTACAACATATTAGTCACCACCATTCTTAGATTTTCAGTGAAGGAGGTCTTGGGTCATCTGCTGGTGACCCCTCAGATGATTTCACTGCTTTTTAGGCTACATCTACACTGCGAAGTACCCATGTTCTGCAATGGGCTCTAAGATTATTCAAACTGAGGGCCTGATCTGAGTACACTACAGCTTTTTCACACCTCTATGCCCATGTTTTCTTTCCTTGGAAATGGGATTCATACTGAATGAAGAAACAAAAGAAAAGAAAAAATTAGTATGTGCTTGGGGCTCACCCCAATATTAAATCACATGGACAGGCTGTGAGGCAGAATCTGGAAAGTGCTCTGCAGTCAACAGAGAAAAAGAGGTATGACCAAAAAAAGTGGCTGAGCTTAGACCCCACACTCCTAATTTTGACAATTCAGTGAGATTACTCTCGGCCATGACATTTCTGTTTTAGCCCTCTGTATGCCCCTCAATGCCACCGTGACTGGCAAGGGAGGGTTAGTTGTTTGGCTTTCTGGGGGGACGAAGGGAGAGATGGTTTTCTTTTTGCTTTTTTTGAATACAATAGTGAGCTCAAGAGTAAGAAATTCAAACACATCATTCATTTATACCAGTAAAAGACAAAGCTATGAACACAGTGGAGTTTTTTGACAAAATGTTACAGAAATCACAGCCTTGATCACAAAAGTGACAACAGACATAACAGGGTCTTTTATTACAGCTACTCACAGTTAAACATATTACTCCCTAGCATTCTGCCAACATCATGTAGAACTAGTAGTGCAAT
Source organism: Lepidothrix coronata (assembly GCF_001604755.1). Taxonomy (NCBI): domain Eukaryota; kingdom Metazoa; phylum Chordata; class Aves; order Passeriformes; family Pipridae; genus Lepidothrix; species Lepidothrix coronata. Next base: position 1,066,946 of record NW_016690421.1, on the reverse strand, counting down.
TAAAAATATATAAACAGCTTAAATACATTGAAATATTAACTGCCATAAGGAAAAACTGTAATGGCATGATTTAGTATTGTCTTCTTTAATAAGTATCACACAAATATTTTTAGAAGTCCATGTCTGAAATAATGCTTATGTAATTTATTATTATTATTTTTCTAATTAGTAAGGGTCTCAGTAGCACTACTTAATATATCTTCCTCTGGAAATGATTCATGCAACCAGGCTAGTTACTTTTTTTTTTTACTAAAAACCCCCTGTATATTGTGGAATACTCTTACCACTAACAGATTATAATGCAAAATTATTTGATAGAGCAACACCAGTTCTGGGCACCTCAGTCTTAAGCTATGCATCACAGTAACTCATTGCCGAAAAATTTGAAGTCAAAAACCAGTTTTAATTCAAGTTCAAATACCATCTATGTACCCTAACTTCAAAACATTTCTCCAGAACAACTTCTACACACAGGAAATCAACAAACATTCAGTGACCAGATAAGGGGAGAAAAGCTGCATTATTTAAAGTCTTGAAATGCTCCTGAAGTTCCTCATCTATTATATAATCATAACACCCTTTTAACATCTAGTGGAAATATATCAACCCTTAGAAGCATAAATACCTGTTATTATGGCCTATTCAGGGGAGAAGACAACAACTACTAGTCCCTCTCCTACCTTTCTGTAACAGCAGTCCATGGACAAACTTCAGATTTGTAGCCCTTTGTAGGGGATCCAACATAGTCCAGATTCGCAAACCCAGACCAGCTCAGTTCTACAGAAAGGCTCCTTTTCCATATCTAAGAGAATGAAGGAGTGATACCTCCCCTTCCCTCAAACAAATAAAAGCAAAGCAAAATCACTAATTCTGCTAACCTTTCACATAATCTTCTCCCTCAGCTGTACAGCTGAGCACAACTGCTCTACCTTTGCTTTATCAAGCACTTTGGACAATGAGGGCAATAAAAGCCCATACGTACAATGCAAACTGATACATACACAACTTCATCCTCTCCATCTTTTAAGTCTTGGTTAGCTGTAAACCCTTCATGCAAACCTTATTTTTTTTACCTTTACAAGACTTGCAGTAATAGTGCTATGACATTTACCAAGATCTTCAAGTGATGACTGAATTTAGATACCTCATTACAGCAGTGATCTGTTCAGCTCCCGGTGTGGGAGAGTGCTTTTTTGTTTGAGAAACCTCCGCATTCCTTTTCACAGCTTTATTTCTCACATGAAAAGATTTCCATATAACACGGCTATTTACTTGCTCTTTAAAAAAAAAAATCTAGATAAATAAAAATAATTATGCTCAACTAATTTTCACTGCTCAACTAATTTTCACATTTTGCCTATAAACTTCTATTAACCCTATGCAGTGACCATTTCAATCATGCGATGTAATTGTAACTCCAACACGGGAGAAAAAAATAATGTTCTTGTCTTTGTGAGTTAAGAGTTGTTTCCTTTCCGCTAAAGACATCATCCTCTTCCAGGAGTATCTGTAAAGCGCTTTATTATGAGTATCAGATCAGCAATCAACACTGCATTGAATGAGGCCTTGTCTTCCGGGGCTGGGTGGTCACACAAACTCACATGCTTTCAGAGTGTTTTGCTTTAAAAAGATATTTAATTGATCAATGAACACGTTCCTCATACTTCAAAAGGTTAACCTAATCCACAAAATGTAGCGGCAGTATAAAAGAAACTATTGACTTTTGTAAAGTAACCATTGCCTTTGATCTTATCTGCTACAAATTCAGTTACCCCACATCACTTCTGGAGAGCCTGTTTTGCACTGCTGGGAACAGGAACAAGATATCCATGTCAGCATTTCAAGTAGGAGGTGATCTCTGCAACTTGGCTCCCACAAGCATTTGATGCTATTTCAGATCACAGAAAAGTATTAAGGAAAAGAAAAAGTAAATGCTGATTAAGGAATAAAGTAAGTATGTACAAACTTAGTATATATTACTTAAAGTTTTCTCTTCCTAATCTGCTATATTTCCAGTACAGTTTCTTAAATAGTTCTATTATTTTGCTGCTCCTGCTACATACAGCTCTACAAACATAATGAATATGCCACAGTAAAAATAAAGCTTTGCAGCACATCATGATATTCTTAGCCTAGATCTGTGTATTTACTACAGCTTTTAGATCTTTTTCTGCTCTTTTGGTCTTTTAAATGCATTCTAGTTTGCTGAAAAAGCAATAATTTTATCTACTGTTTGCATTTTCATTTTCTGTTCATTTTGCTACATCTTTACATTACTCAAACAGTGTTGGCAATTCCATGTAATTGTAAGGTTCAGCTGCCTTGAAGAGTATAAAAATTTTCCTAAAGTCAGTAAATCAGCCAGCAGCATCTAGAACTGGAGAGTCGGATGTTTCTGAAACTGTTCTGAATTCAAATCCTGCAGCTCAAAACATGTGTGCCATCATATTATACATTTTTTGGTATACTGATATACAATATGCTCTTTGGTCATTCTTTTTTCCCTTGCCTCTATCAACAGAGTTAACAGAAGCTGAAATTAGTGCTAACTCTAATTAACACCCTATGCATCAAAATCTTTTTTTCTAGGAGGCTGATGCTCACTATTCAACTTGTCTAATCTGTCAGAGGATACAATGCAAACCAGTGCAACTCATTAGCTTCATATCACAGTGAAAACAATGACTGGGCAGTAATTCAATGTCACTCTCCATCTTGTGTATTATTATTGACAGTGTTCTCCCCTGAGCTAGGCTAACTTGCCAAAGGGCATTGTGAGCAATTTAGGTTTTCAGGAAAGATATAATGGAGGTAAAATGTATTTGTCTGACTTAAGATAAATTAAAGGTGGCCAAATGAGTGAGTCTGAACATAAAACTAGGCATCCAGGGTAAAGTGAATATAAAGAGAATCTCTGTATCCTACAGCTTAATTAGACAAATATGTTACAGAGTACTATATCATATACCAGTTGCAAAGCAATGGCATCAAACAAGTATAATTTTTTGGGAAGGGAGACAAAGGAAATGTGCATGAAATAGTTATTATGAACATCTAAAATAAGAAAAAGAAATGTCATCCATCAGGCCAAGTACATACACCTCGCAATTCAAGGTACACTAACCACATACTAAACCAACCACCACGGTATAGGGAGCTTGTATTAACATATAAACTGCATTTAAATAAATAAATAAATCCGAACACAAGAGGATCCCTTCTAGATTTTGTTTCAGCTGTGCCAAGTGACAACACATTTGTAATACGCGCAGTCTTCTGGCTGCACTTCCGCAGGAGTAGGTCAGTCACAAAATAGATCTTTTATCCATCCCACTGTGTTACTTTACCAAGCAGAAAGAAATACCAGTGTACTGTGTGTTCATCTCTGGACCTGATGCACTGTATGTGCACAGTGAGACAGCACACCAATTCCCTAAAGATACCAGCCATGGCAGATGGACCACAAAGCACTGACTCACACCACTTCTGCAGTTTAATACATCTATTCCAGATCTCACTAAAAACAAACCTGTACAAAACTCTCCACACATACTTCTTTCCATGCAGTTCAAAACAATTTATGTGGCACTTGGCCACATCATAAAACCACATCAAAAGCTGGAGCATCCCACCAGGAGAGTGTGAGGTGGTGATCTTGCAGAGAGTAAGAGACATTTCAGGGATATCCATGCTTCCTAGCATTCAACGGAATCCAAAGCACATTCCCATGTCTTTTTGGAAAGGTCACAACCCCTCAGGCTTGGTGGCTGAAAACACTTATGGGCTACCACAGGATTTCCAATAGGCTGTCAAAATTTTGTTGATGATTGACAATCATTTGCACGTCACATTCCATGTCCACGCATAGCAGAGAGTGACTGGCAACTCCCAAGTACCAGTGACACGCTAGGTGATTTATTACTTTTTTTTTTTTTGCAGTTGCCAAATTAGTCTTTTTTCCAAACTATAAATGCCATTTTGATATTTTAGAACTGTTTTTGAGGAAAAAGAAAAATCCTTTTTCCATAAACTAATCAATCGAATATTTGGAATACATATGGTCACCACATTTTAAAAAATGACAATTTAATGCTGCACACCTACAGCACATGTTTGTGTGTACACAAGCACACAAATAAGTGCTCTCTGAAGAACTTCTAAAGAAGCCTTAAATCAGTTATTCTGCTTTAAGGAGACAAGTTACTTTTAGAAAAAAAAAAATTATCCTAAATTTTGAGAAAAAAAAATGATTTTTTCCATACAAAGAAGGATTCAAAAATCTCCTTCCATACAAATTGATGGTGTTTTTAGAAGCAATAAGTTCTGCCTTAAAGAACTATCTTCTTCATATTACACAAACTCCTATTCAGAACAGACACTGAGGAATATAACCGTCTATCAACATAACCAAGCAAAATTACTTTTCATAGTCAACTCTGCCAAAGGCTACAGGACAGACCATAGCAGCACCATACAATTCATAACCATTTCACATTCTTCCAAGTTTTTACTACAACAGAATTCTGCAAATACTGATCATATGTAAGGCTTCAACGTTAACTATTGTAGATCTTTAATTATTCACTTTTCTCCTCTTAACTAGTAGCTACATTTCCACTGCACTTAAGCCAACTCCAGCAAGGACTTGACATATTTCAATGTTCAAGTAACTTTTCTATTACCAAAAATATCAAAATCTTACTAAAAATATATGCAAGTATTAGTGCATATTCCTTGCCCATCAGACCTAAGAAGAAAGCAAGCACCTTTGTTGTAACCTACACTTCATAAACTTTGCTAGTTTCTCAGCAAAGTAGCCAACTTCTCAATGCTCATATATAACTTTCTTGACCATTTAAGCATTGTTTGGTACATGCAGTAGTAGCACCAAACCTTAAATTTATATCTTTTTTCATGTTTCAACCCTTCCTGAAATGTCTTTGGTCTAAGTTTGCTTATCCTATGCAATGAAATACTCCCTTGTAAAATATCCATTTAAAACACAAATTTAATTCATACTTGCAAAACAACAACTTATAAGGAGGTCAGGAAAAGCATCGAAGCTTCTTATTCAAGCTGATGGAATACTTTCTCAAACAAATAAAAATCATAACAAATTAAATAACACTTATTAACTTGGAAAGTTTCCTTATAGTTTCATATTCAGAATAAAAAGTTTTTGCTCTAAATCTTCATGCACCATTTTTCCAATCTTTCTGCCATGAATTCTCCTTAAAATAGGACATCAGAATTTAGATTGCTTAACTATTGTGACTAGACGCCAACTGTGACACTTATTATACCCTAGTTATTATAAAAAACTAAACTTGTAACATTTTTTTAGGACAGTTTTCAGACTACCTCCATCCAAGCAAATTAAACACCAGCCTGGTGTTCCTGGGCCATGGAATAAAATCCCTGAATTCTAGTAAGTTTTTGACAGAGATAGCCCTAGCTTGCTTTCAGCCCGTGCCAGCTGCCCATCTCCCACACTATTCTCAGGGACAGTTCAGGGTGAGCATGGGTCATGCACCATTCCCAACAGAGCTTGGCTGCAGCCCAATCTGGGGAAAATTTCAGAGCATGGATGAAGGGTCTTCCATAGCAGTTGGCATCAGTGTCACAGAACTGTCCTGATCACACTAATTTACTAGCACTGATGTAACCCAAAACAAGTAACTTTTGCCTCAGCTTTTTAACCCAGGTTTCAAAGTACCACAGTGACTGTCCTGAACTCCTTACCTTTAATCCTTGCAAACATCAATCATGTTGTCTGCTGCATTCTGGAAAAGGAAATGCCTTCCCAAGACAAGTGGGGTACTGTGAGGCCAGGCAACAAAGGGACACAGAGCATATCAGATATGTCACAGTTACTCCGAGGCAAATGTCAGATGTGCCTAGAAGCACAGTGCTTGTTAAAAGAAGAGTTAGTTACATCCCATTTCACCACTAAGCATGAGCAGACACACGAGGCAGATAATACAAATTGGCTCACACACTGTAATCTCTCATTTTATCTTAGTCTAGAGCAACTCGTCCGTTTTGCAACACCACAGAGGAGTCACAGTCTTTTCAGATGCAGACAGGCAGTGCATAAACCCATGATGCTTGTGAGGCTGGGTATTTCTGAATGGCAGAAATGATCACATGCCCTGTGCCTTACTAGACTATTGTGTACAAAACTCTCATACTCTATTGCAAGTGAGCCAATGTAACTCCCACTGCACGACTGGCCAACACCATCCTCTCCATGACAGACATGGAAGAGCCATTTCAGCTGTACTGGACAAGCAGCAGCTGCAACACTGCTCTCCTGAACTCAACATCCAATCCACCAGTTCAGCCCAAAGCATTTTGAATGTATTGCTGAGCTCTTTAGAGTCTACACCCATTGCTACTGCACTAACTCCATTTCTCACCTATCTTTGAAAGTGCAGCAACTGGTCTCCTGGAGTGAGCCCTGATATTCAGCTGGAAGAAAATATTACCCGACAGCTGGCATCTTGGCAAGATTAACTAGGTTATGCACTTTAATATCATCTATGAAGACACAGCTGTGCCTTCTTAACTTCCACATACCAAAATAAACAGGGGAGGCAAAAATTGGTAGAAGAAAATCAAAATCTTGGGAACATTAAACCTGTTTTTATTTCTTCTATACTAAATATGGTTCTAAAAAGAAGGGAAGTTTTAGATGAAAATTCATCATTCAGAAATAAACCACAGGAATTTCATGGTCCTGGTGAAATGTTGTTGCTTGGAGACTCAGGTAGAAATTTGTTACTGAAGTAAGAACTACCAAAAATAGCTCAAGTGATATTTCATTTGGCATAAGGTCATGAAGGCAACATTCAGAGACATGTGAGGGGAGATCCCAAGATGACCTCACAGCAATGGGTTTTTTGATAGTTAGGAGAAGCTTTAGCATAATGAGATAAGGACAAGATGCAGAAAAACGCATCACTGGGTGGCAAGCTAAAATGTACTTTAAAAAAATTGCTTTTAACAAAACAAATGGTCAAGGACTGCCAGTAATGAAGTTGAAACAAGACTGTTGAAGACCCTGCAAGAATCTCTTCCATACTTCAACACACACTTGAATCTCATCTCTCAGATAAACATACTGGGCCTACACACAGCAGTCCCCCTCTGAGTACTTAACTAGCCACAAACTAACACATTTGCTGCAGCTGTTGCTGCAGGTACTCCAGGGCTGGCTGGAGTACCTCCTATGTTACAGTGAGACATCAGATCACAACAGGCAAGGAAGCACATTGGTATCCACAGGGATGGAATAAATAGATCTTCTGTCCACCTGAACAACTCGAACTTTGCCCTTTGGAGCAACATAGGATGCTGCAAAACAACCTTGGCTCCCTCCTTTAAGGAACATGTAACAATGTTAGAAATAAGCACCCTACCCAGAGAGGGAAGTAAAATTGTATGGAGGGGGGGAAGGAAATGAGTGATGTAGCATATACAAATAGATTCAGCAGCAAGACGTTTATTAGCCCCTGCTGAAGGGAAGCCAGCAACAGCACTACTGGAGACTCCAAAGCCTTCACAGTTGTCTTAATACTGGGCACATCTCAAAACACCTGGAGGATGTGAACTGGCTACTGCCCCCAGGCTGGCCCTGCTCAGAGGTTGTGGGGTTGCCCCCTGGGGGCAGGGTGTCTTCTGGGCTACTTATCACACTGGGCTGCCAGTCCCTTATAGAGCAGCCTGCATTCGCTGCTCCCCAAGTTCCTCAGAGTTTCCATGCTCTTAGCCAGACAGCACAGTAGAAGGTATTATGAAGGGAAATCATTGATATCTTCCAAATCCTCACTGCTGTTTTACGAAAACTGCTCCAGCTGCCTGCCAGTCTGATTCTGCTGGAATTTTCATAGTTTCCTATCACAGATCTCTGTTCTCAGCAAAGTGAAGGACATTGTCAGTGCTTTCAGTGAAGACATCTACATCCTCGAATACCTCTCTTGGTATTCTTGTTGACAGCTCTACATTTTATATGGGTTGTCACTGTGGAATATGTTAGTGAAATTTCTTTGGCTCTGGTACCTCAGGAAAGTGTTGCCATACACTGAGTACAGCTCAGTGTTTCATCCTATCCTTTGAATTTTTTATGAATATAAAAACCATCAATGAATAAAAAGCAATGACAGCTTAAGAGGCACAGATCAGAACCTACACTTTCCTCTCCTGCACACCAACCTATAACTTTCTTTCCTTTAAGCCTTTTTACTCCTACATGCTTACCCAGTAATTCAGTTTTAAAAGTAAAATATTACATTCCTACCCAAATACCAAAAAACTCATGTCATTCTGGGTTGCAGATAATCAAAACTCTTCAAGCTCAAAGAGGCCTAAAATTACATCTAATTCTCAGATACTCAAATCACTGTTATTCTTATGCAAATTAACACAGAATCAGGATTCAGTTTTGGATTAGGTTTCCCTGGTTTGTAAACTGAAGACAACATTCAGGCAGTTTGCAATTTGACTTTCAGCATATGGTGAACCTTAGGCAGAGGATAAGAGCATCATCTCTGAGAATGCAATTTGTGAGAAGACACAGATACACTAATACTCCTCACAGTTCAGATGCATAAAGAAGTTGGCAACTCCTCACAGTTCAGATGCATAAAGAAGTTGGCAGTGGTGGAAAGCAGCTAACTTGGACCACAGTATGACACATCCCAACTTAGGATTTAGGATTGGATTTTGTCCTTTGTCTTCTATATGGTTTTGTTGCATATGTCCATACTGCTAAACATCACTGAGTTTGCTTTAAGGCTTTAAGGCTTTAGTACCTCTCAGACTTCATTTCTTGGTTGCACCAGACAAAGGAGCTTTTTGTGCACTGGGTGGTCCGAGGGGTGAGTATCAAATCACCATAACAACACACTGCAGAGCATTTCTTTCAAGAATCATAGTATTTTCTAAACATTAACTAATTATTTTTCCAACTAGCAATATATATGCATGAAGCATGAGCCTCTCCTAGCTCCTAAGAGAGATCTTCCACCCCCCTAGTGTCTTGTTAAAGTCACTTCTCAGAACCTTTTAAGTTGTGCAATGAACTTATTCGATGGCTATTCCTTCTCCGTCACAGGATTGTTAGGCTGAAGTAATTAAGCACTGCAAATGATAATAAAAGCCATTATCTTCAAGCACATATTTGATCTTCCTGTTAAGTCATCATGTAAAGGCAGCATATTTATCTCAATTCTTCACCTTCCCTCCAAGACTTTACATACTCCATATTCTCTAAATGTTTTTCTGAGATCTACACTACTGATGTTACATTTTAGTCAAATCAGAAATAGAGGTGGGGGGGTGGGCAGGACCAAACAATAAAAAACAAGTGGGGCCCCACAGTGCTGGGCTATGGGGAGCTGGAAACCAGCCCTGCTGCAGCATCAGTAGGAGGTTCATTCCCAGGAAGCTGATGTAGGGTCCCAGACTGTGAGATGGTGAGGGAGTCCGTCAGGGTGGGCTGGGACAGTCAAGCCCATTACCACCCTGAGGACCCAGACAAAACCAATACTAACAGCAACCGTGATACCAATTTAAACATAAAAATAGCTTTAGCCTGATGTCAAAAGCAAAAGGGGCCCAATGTATGTGATAAAACGCTCTGCTTGTAGATAAAACTGTTGTCATACTAAAAATATCAGCAGCAACTGACACACAAAAATTCCTGTTTACAAACTCACAGGAAGAGCCAAATCATGAACGATGCCACTCTTCACAAAGCAGCCAACAGTGCCCATCAGGAAACATTCAGCATGGGCAAGACAATCAGGAGAAGAGGAAAATATAAATATGTAATTACTGAAGTTAATAAAAATGTCATTAGAGTCTTTGAAATCAGAAGAAATCAGAAATTATACTGCTAATTTTAAAAGGTTAAATCTTGAAATCATGATTCAGCTTTTGTTTTGTTTAGTTGCCTGAAGATATAATTTAACAAGACACTTATCTGCATGGTTACTGAATGTACTGTCAGTATTTTGGACAATAATATCACTAGTATTTAATAACAAGGATGACGCTCCTTATGACATCTTCAAGTTTTAGAAAAACTTTAAAAGGTCAATATGTGGCTACCAAACAGCAGAAAATCTTACTGCAGTTAAGATTTCAAGTGTCAAAAGTGATCTTGGATTTCAAATGGCCAACAGTAGTATCTTTAAATTATTTATATTAAAAATAGCCCTGTTTTATAGTTATAAAACAGTAAAGCATAACAGGTAAGTGACACAGAAGTAGGAGTAACTGAAATCAAAGAAACATTGCCCAAATACATATCTTAACAGGATAAAACAAGAAAACATTAGGGTACTAAGGGAAATTTTTGCTTTACAATACACACGTGTTCCTATTTTTCTAAAACTTTCCCATCCTATACATGTACCATAAACATGATTAGAAGATGGAGGGAAGTTATAAAGTAATTTTTTAAAAATGATAGAGAGTGCAGTGTTGATCCCTTTTCACATGAACATTAGGGAGTATAATTTACTTCAGTAGCAGAAGGCTAGTAATCTAAATGTCCAATGCTAACAAGTAAACAGACAGTAAACAGTGCTACAGAAGTTTGCTGTGGCAAAAACTTTTCCTTAGTGAGATAGAAGCCCTAACCAGACAATGGCAGGAAAAAGCAGGTAACAAATAAAGCAGGAGACATAGTACCTATCAAAAAGAAAGGAGAATTTTTTTACAAAATCAGACGACAACACACATGTTCATGCATGATCAGAATCAGAGAGGCAGTGAGACTAGACAAGCCATGGCAATGGCTAAGTATCTGAATGAACTCTTTACTGAAAAATGACCTAGTCTTTAAGATGACAATTTGTTTTTCCTCTCACCACAGCCTCCTTTACAGAAAAATTACCAAGTTCCACCACAGGAAGGAATCTCAAAGAATAGGTGATGTAGCCTCACAGGAAACCTAAACACATCCAAGCATTACCAATCACCATCAACTGACTACAAATTCAGAAAGAACTTAAGGTGTCAAAGAAAAAAAACTGCTTACAAAAACTTACACTAAAATACCTCACTGTTCTCCAAATTATTTGTAAGAAATAAATGAAGAAGCTTGAGAAATTATTGATATAACTCTGATTGGTTCCAACCAAGAGTAACTGGAAAGCATAAATTAAAACAAAATAACCAAACCTAAAAAACTGGGGAAAGTACTGACAATATAATGCCATAATTTCTGTCACGATAAACCAAATTCCTCCATAATTGTTTGACATCCTCTGAGTTAAAGAAAAATCTGGGGTGTGTGTATGGGTATATATACGCATACATGTACTAACATACACATATGTTTACATATATATTATATATATGTGTAAATACAGGGAAATCTGACACATTTCCCAAAGCTTACTAAAACCAGGATACAGTACACAATAGTACTGTAACCTGAAAAATTACTTGAAGAATAATAAAGTCTTGAATTCTGGCTGCCTTCCAATGAGAAGAATGGTGTGGTTTTCCAGAAGTCAACAATGCATTCTACATTTATCACAGATTTGGAAAAGGCAGTAAACAAAAAAATTCGATTTTGTCTGATGATATAAATGTGTTCAGATTGGGAGAACTCCAAAATTTTAAGACTCATAAACTAACTTATTGAAACTAGAAAGATTATTAGACAATAGCAAGATATGAAATATAATTTAAACAAAAAGTAAAAAAATACTGGTAATGAAAAACAAGAAGATAAGCATCTCTGAACTACCAAGACCATCAGTGGAAAACTGTCTGCTAACTGCCCAAAGATCACTAAATCTTATACTTGGTATTCAAGAACTATCTAAAAGAAAAAAAAAATCAAAGGGAATTCTTAAATACATATCAAAGACATACTACTTAAAACAGTAATGCAACAAAAGTACTACATGCAATCACACATCACAAAGAACATCAATAGTAAGAGGACTGAAGTGCATGTACCGCCATTAAATGCTTTAGTACTGTGGCACAAAAAGAACTTACAAGTACAAAGAAATTGTAGAAGATAAGATTTTTAACAATGAGATACAGAACTGAGAGCATTTTAGCTGAAATACAAAAAACCAAAATGAAAATACCAAAAATGTTAATTAGACTGCTTTTTGCATATTTGCTAGACTGAAAAAATTCAATTTGCAGGCGGCTTTCTTTATTTCTTTTGGCTTTTAGGCCTTTTTTCACCCTTACTTCTTGTTCTTGGGGTTAATTGTTTTGTTATTTTTTTTTTTTCTTGGAAGGAAAAAAACCCAAACAAATCAACTTAAAATTATTTATCAGTCAAGTCATTAAACCACTACATGGAAAACACATCTTCGGAGTTTCAAATGCAGTTAAGATATAGAAAACATCTTGGTGCATTTCATAATTAATTAACTTGGTCACACACAAAACCACACCGACTCTCAGCCTGAACAGCAATGCTCACACACCTTTGTGCAAGTCAGAGTACTGAAACCAACAGCAAAAGAAATACAGTCATTTCAGACTAAGTAACTGTGCTAGCGTCGGTCCCCTTGGTGGTGTTCCCTCTTTTTGTACTTTCCCTGAGAGGCATTAAACTCTACACTTGAAATTCTCTCCCAGTAGGACACCAGCATGTCAGTACACAACCTGATACTCAAGTCCCAGTCAGGCTTTATCCTGATTCTAGGAACTCAAATTCACAGGAGGAACCAGCACACAGGCACATAGCCTGAGGAATCTCATTCCACACACATACAGTTTTTACATTTGATTAGGACAAGGAAAAGCTTAAAGATTTCTCTACAGCTTCAACTACAGTTCAGGGAGTGAAGTCCACACTGCTTTTTGGGACCAGAGTGAGTGCTCCAGGGTGCTCTCTGTGCCAGTGGCAGGTAGGAGGAGAGTGGAATAAAGGTCTTCTCTTTTTCCACCATGGGAGGGAAACACCAGCCTGATGAGGAAGTACAATTCACTCCTCTGCAAAGTTGGTACTGGAGAGTTCAAGTGTGTCCCACGAGAAGCCCCTCAATGCAAGTCCATCTTCTGTACACCCTTCGTAGGTGCACGCCCACAAGGAATCCAACCTACAGCTAAAATTTAACTTGAGGTGATGAAGGAAGGAAGAAAGGGGAACCAAGGGCAGAGTAACAGAATCACACTGGGTCTTCCAGATGCTAGGAACAGTGTCTCTTTAAAAAGATAAAAGCTTCTCCCAATCTCCAATGAAGAAGTATGCCCCCAAAAAGGCAACTGACCAAAGATCAAAAGTGAGTAGGTTCAAAGTGTATTGGTTAAGGAAATGCAAAGAAAATATCCAACATCCAGCACAAACTATACAAAGATCCATCAACATTTCAGTCATACTTCCAGATCTCCAACAGACCATTCACAGTGTTGGCCACTGAAATGGCTACAGAAATCTAGGCACCAAATTCAAAGTATATTTAAAGCTTAGAATAAAAATGATTCCCCACTTGCTATTTTTATTTAAACAAATCCTAACATTTTTTATTAAGTTGCAAATTATTGCAGAGACACACGATCTCAGAATTCTTTTAAAGAACTTAATTCTTTAAATTCTCTTGTGGTTCCCAAAGCAAAGAAATGCTTCAGGATGACAGTTAAAATATCAAGGCATAAATATGTATTGTTTTTACAACACTAATGTAATCTTTATAAATTAGATTATAACTTAGATTATAACTGTTTTGATGCTGCTCAGTCCTACTGTACATCCACTTTAAACAGCATGTTGGATGGCTGGACTCAGAGTAATCCAACGTCTAAAGGAAATGTATATCCAAGAAAGCAAAAAAAATGTACAATTTAAGTAGAAACATACAATGCTTACAAGAATCAGTGTGATTTCATTTAATACAATTTGCAACAGCAGAAAATGACAATTTGGGTTGATATTCTCAGAGGTAGGCTAGAAGTATATGGACTTCATTAACAAGGGCTCTATTTTAAAATATTGAAACAGAACAATGCAAAAGTATCCTGTTGAACATGGGAAAATTACAAGGTAATTTCATCAAGGGACCTAATCAACTTTGGCTTTCTTCCTGTAGCTTGTGTGCGTCTGTTCTTCTCTCCTTTAAAGAGATACAGAGCCAAATGCTGCTTTAACTCTAGTGTAAACTGGAGACAGACAAAAATTTCCTGTAAAGAAGAAAAACAAAAACCTATCCCAAATGACAACAAATGTTTCTCAGCAACTGTTTTGTTAAAAACTGAATGAAGAGGGCAGAAGACACAAAGTCTGAGAAACAAGTCTGCTCAAAAATACAAAGGAAAATTTCTGTATGTTTGAAATATATGTTCTTTTTAATTCAGAAATCAACCTTCTTTCTAAAAATTACAATTAATTTTTCTCCAGAGAAGTTTTCATGTTTAAAACTTTTCAAAAACTGAATTTTAAATGCAGAATTAATCTGTAATACATGGTATTATGAAATGGTTTCCAGCATAAGGTTATGATCTGAACAACGTGTAGTCACTTGGGAGAGAATTTCCAAGGCACAAATAGTAGTGAAGCACCTAATTGCTGTTAGAAGTCACCAGGACTAGTAATCATATTGCTGTGTGTGCTTTTGAAAACATCCTAGTCTGAAAACAGAACTACCTTAGCAACAATACCTCATTCCCCGAAGTTATACATAACTATGCAGCAGTGGCTTCTCTAGACAATTGTTCTAGTCATTTCCTAATTTCTAGGATGTAATGTAAACCCTTTATCTCTAGATTAAAAATTTATCTAAAGACAAAGTAATTTAAGGTATTAAATATTTACAAACATCAATAGCTAAGTTCCTGACTCACAGTAAACTTAACAGAGGTTTTGTTTGAATAAAAAGCACTGCATTGCAAGTGCTATTTATCTTTCAAAAAAGCTCTTTTGCTAAACCACTCAGGATGCTTTATTATTATTATTACTGCAAAATGCCTGTCCAAATGATCACACTCATTTTCTAATGCTGCTTCTACCATGCCTAAGAGACCTTGTCACATGAGGAACACCCAGAGGGTAATCTGATCAGGCAGAAGCAAAGTCTACAGGCAGACTTTGACAGGATATTCATTTCAGTACCCAGCAAGAAACTTTCCAATGCTACAATGTTCACCTATAGACTCAAATTGCCCAAAACATGCCTCTGAAAGCTGTATATAAAGGGTCACACTTTTACCCATTTTGTGAACTAAAACATACACACATCTCTCTAATCCCAGTATAGAAGAGCTCTACTAATTTTAGATCCACGTGGTGCAAAGTGTCATAGCTGTCAGATAGTTGGATACCTGAACCTCAGGCCAAACTAATTTGGTTTTCCAACACCATTAATCTATGATCCCCATTTAAGTGCTGATCTATATTTATATGCATTGCAGAACACGTCATTAAATCCTGTAATTTCACGTTAACTATGAAACTGAACAATCAAGATATGTTTAAAAGCAAACAAAAAGTTAAAAAGGGACATGTGGCTATAATCAAGTTCATGATTTTGGCCTATGCCACTGGAAAGCCCATCAGAGGCCTAATCCTCCTTGTCTTACAGAAATAGTTACACTAATTGTGTGATTGCAATGTGCAGAATTTAACCCTCAACATATTTGCCTAGAATCTTCATCCTTTCATAGATTTACTGGCAGCTATTATCATCTTGTACAAAATCCAAAGAATTGATAGACTAACACTTGACAGCAAAATTATGTACTCACCAGGTATCGTAAAATTAAAACTGGAAACATACTGACTTGCTTTTAATGCCGGTACAGCCAAATAGGAACACCCTAAAGAAGGGCTGTTTTCAGCCAGGAATATGCCTTATCAAAGTCTGAGCTATTACTTGAGCCCAAGTCTTGGGAAGAGGCTTGCATGGGTGGGTTTCCAAAGCCAGTCTTTCCCCACAAAAGCATCAGAGTCTGCCTACACAGATCAACTTGTAAGATCTGGCTATTAACATGCCCTTCAGGATTTGACCAGCGGACTGAAGTGTCTTTGTAAGCATTGTTTCACCTGTTTGAAAGCTGGGTTGACTGGAAGCATTCAGTACATGAATATTTTCACCCACTACAGAAAATCAAGGCTTTGTTAAATTAAACGGCTTTAATGATGTTTTACAAAAAACATTTCAGGCATGCAGCAATAAGCTGCATTCATATTTGACCTTTACAAAACTTTATTCTTTTAACGCTGAACTTATAAAATACTTGCACTTAAAAGCACATGAATAGGCCCATTTTTATTTTACGCACTTAATTCCAAGTACATGTTGAAATGGTGGAATAAATTCCTCAAATCAGGCATGTTCTAAATAGTGTAGAGGGGAAAAAATAATGCATAATCTGGTTTTCAAGCACAGTGCCACTAGAAATAACCCAGCTAGATCACAGCTCACAAATGCAAACACCTCAACCAAAAATATAAACTGAGCCAAAACAAGCTTTTTAACACAATAATGGCTGAAGATTTTCCTTTTTTCCCCCCTCTCAGTTTTCACTCTACAAAAAGAATTATGAAATATTCCTGTGAGCTCTATTTAAAGGTGTTGCTGACTCAGTGGGAATTGGGAAGTACCAGAAAAGCAACGAAGCAGACCTTTCATCTCTGCCCCAATTTACCTACCAAAGATATTTGAACTGATAGCCAAATTCTGTCTGTCTTAGTCAACTCAACAGGTATCTATTAAAATCATGGAGAAGCAACTGTAGTTTATATATATCAAACTCAGCTTCAGAAACTGCTGCCCATATCTTGAGGCCTTTACGCAGACAAATCTCACTGAATTGGCCAGCATTCAAGTTCTCGTTATTTTACTCCAAGACCTCTTCAATTTTGCTCAAGTGAAGAGCTCATACAAGTCAAATCAGGAAGACCTGGTTCTTATTTAGGATGAAATGCACCCAACAAGATATCCCATCTCCAAGCACTTTGAAAGTTAAAACCTTCTGCTTAAATAAAGAGGATGTTGAAACAGAGTAAGACTGCAGGTTTTATATTTTTATGTAGCCTAAGTTGTCCATTAATTTTGGTTGATTTCAGGCAGCACAAGAGCCATTATGTTTCCATCTCTAATTGAAGACATTTTCTGTTGGCTAAAATCCTTTCTTCCCAGGAGGCTAACCTGCTGTAGGAAATGTACTAGGAACATAGGAAACAGTGTCTTGTTGCTGAAGATTTGCATGGTGGCAAAAAAAGGATTAGGTGACATGCAGCTGGATAATCCACATGTGCCCTCCACTAATCAGCAAAAAGGACTTTCCCATTTGAAAAAAAAAAAAAAGTGATCAGTTCCAAGGCTAGTTACTACCAGCACCTGAAAGAAGTCAGAGAACACCATCCACGGTGGAAATTCCTTGAAAAACTAACACATATCTGGCATCAGGTTTTGTTATGCCAAAGAAGGAAAAAAAATTAAAAGCACCTAGTCAATCAGGATTTCCTTCTATGTTCAAAATCAGAAGCCCTGAAGCAGGAGATCCAAGCAGTTCACAGCTAAGAGCCCAAAGAGCAAGATTTCTGCTGTCTGAAAATTCAGGTCACTAACTTTAAAGCATAAATGAGGAAATTTAGAAATTCACAGATTCTGAACCCAGGAGCACCTGTCAGGGCCCCTTCTGTCTTTTGCTCTAGGAAGCCACCTCTGAAGAAGAATATCTCTGGGCCAAATCTGATACCGAACACACGTAAGACCCTCCAAATTCCTAAAATAAAGCAGCAGTTCATTTTTAGATGTACAAAAACCATTCTGTGAGAATGCTCCCTTCCTGAATTCAGCTCAAAGGAGCTGCATGACAGGCATCTATTGTTTTTTATCTTAATTCAAAAACTGTACCCAAACAATGCCAGAACAGCTTTACTTGACACTACCATCAATCAATCATTAGAAAAACTACATTGCTTCTGAACCCTACACAGGCAATAAAATGCATCAGATGACCCGCTAGCTCTCGTCCATCTCCAGCGTCATTGTTCTCAGAATACAGAACCAGAGCTGTTTGCTGTCTTCAGCTGAATGTGTAGTATTACAGATCTTTTTAAAGCAAGAGAGCAATGCCAATAGTGAAACACAGTGTACCGAGGTTTAAACAACCCAACCCAAGTTTTGCTATCCCCAGTCCCAGACTTGCCCCTCCTTCCTGCAGAGACAGGGGCTATGCAGTGAGCCCAAAGTACCCAAAGGAAGCCCTAATCAGGCACCTGATCCAAACAAAATATTCATGTGATACCTTTCCTAGCATTAACAACAATTTAGTGATGTCCCCGAACCGCAAGGCTGTGTTTTTCATGGGCAGTCACATCAAGCTTAATTTCCTAACAGATCTGTTTCCTATAGATGTAGATATATAAATCTGCAGCCTTAAAAGGTCTGCATGGCCAGATAACCCTATATATTTTAAACTTTTAGAGCTTACCTGATTGTAAGAACATTATTGAATAACTGTAATTTATTCAACATTTAACTCAATGAATTAGCTCTTTTTCAGATACCACAAGCGCACAATCATTAACAGATATGCCCATATCAATAAGGATGTCAAGGGAGACAGTTACCTAATTGTTCAAAATGTTTCAGCAAAAAGAAGATTGTTGCAATTGCTATTCAAATAAATGTTTACTACCTCAACTGAAAAATATATTAAGAACTTTTATTGAAATTAACTAACCATTTCAGAGAAATGATATATATAAGTTCATTGCCAGTGTACTACTTCAGATTTATAGCAGAGGAAATCTAATGAAAATACTGCATTTACAGCTTAAAATGGTAATCTTCAAATATTTAATGCTCAAATAATGGTGGTATGGAACAATGCATAATTATGTCATTAGATAGAGGTGGCATTTAATGTTTTAACAATTAAATGTATATGAAATACTACTGGACATTTTCTTACTTATCAAGAAGGCTGCAGCTAACAATTTTATTAATTTTGTTCCCAGGCAATGGTGAGATAGTTATTCTTGCTGCTTTGTAAGTTAAGTTCTTTACAACCTCCTAGAGTCAAATATAGTTTGAGATAAAGTCAAACCTTCAGTTATAATAACAAATATTTGTACAATTTCTCATCTTCCTGTTCAGTCACAAACAAGATGTATAGTTTATCTGAAGCGTTTTACATATTTTGCTAGATGTTTTATTGCCACTTTCACAATAAAGGCTTTGGCTTTGAATGCTTCAAGGTGCTACCAATAAAGAAGCTTTTTTTTTTCCCCTAAATAAGTAGCTGGATTCAAAAGGATTTCTAAATCATCTGAGATAACACGACTTCTTTTCTCCACCAAAATACTTCATAAATACTGTCAAATATTTACTACATGAATCAATGAAAAATAAATAAAACATTGACAACCAGCAACTGAGTGGACCAGGAATCAGAAAATAACACTCTCTTCTCCCATAGTAAACAGCACTTCTGTGCTATCTCAGATTTAGCAAACAGTTGCCTAATTATTTACTGTCATACGATCAGCAGACAGAATTTCGAGACACACAAATATCCTGCTTTCAACTGTTAAAGCAACAAGGTACTTGGCATTGTAAGGTCTTCAAGATTGCAGCCTACTTTGGCTGCAGAAAAGGATGAAAAGTAAAATTTCACTTTTCTACATTTGAAAAGGGCAGCTTTTATCTTCCTAAATCAACATCTTAATGATGCAGCATCACATGATCCCAAGACTTCCAAGACAGGCAATGAATTTTGTACAGCTGACTCTGCTAGTTACAGTACTCAACAGCTGGGGTATAGATAATCTGGCACCCTGATAATACCCTAAATGAGTATGAGAGTGTTCTGCAGACTGTAACAAGGAAAAAAAGAAAAAGAAAAAAGAACTATCAGCATTAAAATTATAGATTGGAGCTCATCTTATAAAGTCAACATGATTTGCATTCAATTAAAAAAGTTACTAAAAGAGGTGTTTACAAAAATGAGAAATTCAGAGAAATGGCACTCCCTCTTCAAAGCCTGTATTGTAGTAATTCTTTTCTGATTAGATCAGCTCCCATAGCAAGTCATCAGAACAACAATCGCTGTAGTGAAGTCATACTACTGGGACTCGAATGGGAAATCATGACTGGCTTGGAAACACATTTTAAAAAATAATGTGTTTTCCAGGTTTCCAATATATCTTAATTAAAACAAGTCCAAATCTTTACCTCTGCTCCAAATGGCTGAATAAAGTATACCTTGAACAGCAAAACACAGCACACCAATATACCAAATATGACACGGAAAATTAAGACAACAGAAACTAGATCCTTCCAAATAATTTCAGGATTTGGCTGTCACTGAAAATAGCATGTGAATGGACTCAATATTACCACCATAACATTATACACTCAAATACTTTCAGAATGTGCTTGTTTCTTATAGATATTTAAATTAGTTTTTGGAGTTTAACTAAAATCCTTTTGTTCCCCAACACTGAAAACTAAATCTTTCCTGATAAAGCTCCCCTTGAAATAGGGGAAATGAGGCTTAATCTCTTTCCCAGGTTTTTAAGCAAGAAATCAAAGGTAATCCAAAGCATAATAGCAGTGCTTTGGGTTAGAACCAGGACAGAAAAACAAGTTTTCTCAGTGCTTACTTACAAAGTAAACAGTCCATTAGATCTAAAATTCTGCAAAAATCAGTTCAGCTATATATAAACTGATGACATAAGAAATAGGGGAGAATGGAATGAAGACGTGCTTTTGAAGATGAGGGTAATGAACAAATGGTAATTATTTCTCTCAACTAAAATGTCCTGATGCATTTCAGTACAGAAACAGTGCACATGCTCCATAGCTGCATTGACACAACGGGCAACAGACACAAAGGAGTCATTAGTCAATACTGTTAATGACACATGAAATTGCAAGTGACATCAGTATAAAGTAAACTCAGATCTGGCAAGTTCTCATAGTCAAAATAACCATGTGTAGAGGGTTTATTTTTCAAAATATTACCACTAGCAACCTGGAATAAGTAAAATCAGTTATCAGGATCTTCAAATCAAGCTGTCTTAAACTATGCCACTCCCATTCCCATCAGTGGAAATCATTTAACAAAAATCTTCAGAACTGACTGGAAACATACAGCTGAAAAAAAATCAGATATGAAATCTAACCTACCTCATTCTCTAACATTACAATAGGACTCAGCACTGCAAATATCAGCATATGCCGTGACATGCTGTAAAGACTATTTCAGGGATGAAGATTCAGTCTAAACAGTTAACTCCATCCCTTTCGCACTTGCATTAAAATCAGTCCTGTAACACTTTTGATAAGCTTTTTCAGATTTAGTACTAGCAGATGTATTGAAAAACAGAAATGAATCATCCAAACCACTCCTTCCATTCTGATGCATTTAATAAATCAATGTAATTTACATTTCTAGCAAGATGAATTTAGCTATGCGTATCACTGTTACAATAAACGTGGTTTTATCCTTATTTTTCTATATCTGATGAGAAAACGCAGGTGCTACAGGAACTAAGCTCATTCTTTGCTCGACTACCAAAAAAAAAAGTAAATAAATAAAAAGGTAAAAATAAACCGAAGCTTTAAATACGAATGCACATCGAGACGTAAACCACTGTGCCCGCACTGCACTTGAAAAACAGACTTTTAAACACACGAGAGAGTGTGTCACCCACTGGTGAGGTGACACGGTATTTCTATTTATCGCAGAAGCCACCCACGTCCGCCGCCTCCAGATCAACCCAACTCGGGGCCACCAACGTCCCCACCTGGCCGCCAGCGCCAGAGCCTCCTGGGTCCGCAGCCGCCACACCCGGCGGGGCGAGCTGCCACTCGGGCGGCTGCGGTGACACAAGGAGCGCTGCCCTACCTTTGTATCTCTCCAAGACATCTTCATAGGCTTGCAGGTACTCTTGCTCCTCGGCGTAGAAATACGCGCCGGGGGAGAGGTAGCCAGCCATGGCCGGCAGCTAGCCTAACCTAACCTAGCCTAGTTTAGCTTAGCTTAATTTAGCCTAGCCTAGCCCAGCCCTGCCCTGCCGCCCGCCCGAGCGGCTCCGGACGGCCGGGTAGCCCCAGGGACGGCACAAGAAAAACCCCGGCAGCAGCGAGAGGGAGGCGGGTGGGGGGCGGCGCTGCCAGCCCGGCCGAGGAAACGCCCCCCCGGCCGCTCGTGTTTCGGTGGCCGCTCCTCTGCGCTCCGAGAGGCGGCCCCAGCCGCAGACCTCGGCTCCAGCCCCATCGCCGAGGCACCGCCTTCGAAGCCGGCGAGCTCTCACCACCTCCCACCGCCCCCCGTGCTTTTGCCTCGGCCTCCTACGGGATGAGAAGGGCGGCGGCCGCCGAGGCAGGGACGCGGCACCCGCGGCACTGACGGGGTTGGCGGGGACACTGTCACCCTGCGGCGCTGGCGCTGAGGGGCCGCAGCGCGACGGACACCGCCGGGGACTCGCGGGCAGGGACCGAGCAGGAGCCCCGACGCCCGCAACGAGGCGGGGCGGGAGCCGCCGCTATACTGGCGGAGGCGGGGGACCGGCCCCGCCGCAGGTGTCACCGCCGCTCGCCCGCCCCCGGCCGCGCCCCCACCGCCCCCTGGCCCTGACCCCGCCCCGGAGCGGTCCCTGCTGCCCTAGCCTCGGCCCTCCGCGTCCCCCGCCCTGCGCACCCTGCCCGCTGGGCTGGGCTGGACCGGCTCCGCAGCTTCCCCCCCGCCCCCACTCGCGGCTGCATCCTGCGGCTCGGGGGAGCTCGGCTCCGCAGCGCGCCCGCTGCCCCCTCTAACAGCGCCGCTAAAATGGATTACCCTGGGAAATGGTGTCCCGAGAAGGGACCTACCGAGGCGCACACAAAAGGGGGGTGGCTGGGGGGGGAACAACAGCAGTGTTCCCGGGGAGCACCGGAGCCTGCTGCATCTTTCTGGGATTCATTTACAGGCGTTTTCCAGCTCTCGCCGGGGAGAAGCGGACCTCCGCCCTATTTTCGACAACATTTGTCGCTGGGCCGCGGACTAGCGCCCGCCGGCGTCTCCGGCGCTCTGTCCCGGTCTCCCCCGGGCGCAGCCCCGGCCCCGAGCGGACAAAGACCGGCGCCTGGTCCCCCGCCCGCGCGGAGCATCATCGGCCGCCGCCGCCGCGGCCTCTCCGCCCTGCGGGCGGTCCAGCGTCGCTTCCCCCCCGGGCGGGCGGCCCGGTGCTCTCTCGGCCTTGCGGACCGGAGGAAGCACCGGCACCGGCTGAGCCGACCCCCGCCGCGGCTGCAGCCCCCGGCCACTGATGTGTTTTCGCACGAAAGTTTAATAGGCGCACCTGCGCGCGTTTCGCCTCTCCTTCCACACGCATCAGTTCACCCAGCCGGAAAACGCGGCCAAAGAGCTTAGTCACTGCCTGGCGGGGCTGCGCTCTGAAAGGGAAGGGACGGGGGTCCCTCTACCCCCCGGCCGCCCCCTGCCCGGCCGTCCCCAGCCGCGCCTTACCGGCGATGCGCAGTACGGCCCGCTCGGCGGGGTCCAGCACGGAGCCGCCTTGGATCTTCCGCTTGGACCGCTCATGTTTAGGCAGGTTCCAGGGCAGCGTGTCCCCCGGCGCCGGCGACACCGTCCCCGACCTCTGGCTGAAGTCCTCCTCATCGGAGAAATCGGCGGAGGACGACATGGAGCATCGGTAGGACGCGTTGCCGGAGCTCTGCACGGGGAGACAGACAGACAGACAGGGTGCGTGGGGAGCGGCTCGGGACCGGGGCCTCAGGTGGCACCGCCAATACCCGCCCCGCGTGGCGTGGAAAAGCATCTCACGGGAAAAGGAGGATAGGGGAGAGGGACGCCGCTCACCATTGCCGTGAATTTAGGGGGGAAGAGGGGTGCGTGTGCGGAGTGCCGAGGGAAATCCTCCAAAAAATATCTGGTCTTTAGCAGGAGTGCATTTGGAGGGATGTCTGGGGAGAGCCGTGGCCTGCGGCTGGGCAACCAGCTCGCAAATGAGCCTCCCACTTCCCCAACAATAAACCCAGCAGCAACAACAGCCGAAAAAAAACCCAACAACCTTCCCGGCTACAGATCGATGGCGTTTGGCTCCCCCGCCAGGACAAGGGGAAGATTTGCCATCCCCGAGTTGCTGGTGAAATCGTTGATGTAAATCCGCCCCCGGGGCAGCCCCACGCCGGGCTCTTTGTTACCGGCCCGGGCCCCGCAGGGCCCCTCCTGCCCTGCGTAACCGGGGGCAGCCCGGCGCGGCTGGCCAGCGGGGACGGGGGCAGAGAGAGAGAGAAGGAAGGGATACGATTTCTCAGAGCAGCTCCTTTGGGTAGCAGGGCACCATGGGCGGCCTTCGGTTACACTTTGCGAAGGCGGCTTCGACAAACAAACGACTGATCTCGGCATGTAGATTGTATCCACCTTCAGGCTTCCCAGCTACCCATAAAAAGAGTTCTTCCAGAAGCGTAAATAAACACTGATGCAGCGCAGGGAGAGGGCTGTTGCCATTTCTGGCTTCCCTGTTTAGAGTGAAGTGGGAAACAGATGTCTGAAATACAACATTTCAGCACCATGTTGAAATTTAGAGTACATAACACAGGTTATCAAGACATAATGGAGGGCAAGGTGCTATTTCTCTTCCATTGCATTTTCTGATTGGAGAGACTTGTGGTTTCTACAGGGCATTTGACAAGAAAACTACAGATTTGATTTGTGATTCCTGCGGGATCTACTGTGATAGTCTTTCAAAAGTGCAACCTGATGCTCGTCCAATTATGGTGTTCATTTTTAGGTGTATGCTCTTCTCAACTTGGAGAAATGTAGTAAAATCATAGAATTACAGAATAGTTTGAGTTGGAAAGGACCTTTAAAAACTATCTAATTACAACCTCCCTGCCATAGGCAGGGACACCTTCCACTAGACCAAGTTGCTCAAAGCCCCATCCAACCTCACCTTGAACACTTCCATAGCTTTTCTGGGCAACCTGTTCCAGTGCCTCACTGACTTCATAGTGAAGAATTACTTCCTTATATCTAACCTAAATCTACCCACTTCCATTTTAAAGCCAGCATATTTTGTTATACAGAGACAGCCTCATTCAGCCATTCTGAATTCCAGATTTTTTTGATACTAAGACAGCTAATATTTCAGGCTTGTCCTGTAGTCTTTTTTTTTTTAATTATTATTTAGGGGCTTAAATGGTACATTTATGTACAGAAGAAATTTGTATGGTGACTGATAAAACTTATTGTTGCTGTCTGAACCTTTTTACTGTCAGTTATCATAGGGGGTATTTTACCCATTTAAAAACTCAGAACCTGCATAATCCAGAGGAATAACATGATGCACTCTTTGCTATGCATAGAGGTGCCAATAATATACAGTTAAATAATCTGCTATAATAAGAGGGGATCTCTTATTAGTAGTTTTCCCTCCTTCACTTCTATCCCAATCCTCTTTTCTCCTTCTGCAATACCTCCTGGTGAAGTTCTAAAGGGGAGAGTTGAGAGGGAGGGAACGAATACCAAAAACACAGTTAACTGAATTCTTGTTCACTGTACTGTGATGTGGAGAGAGCAAGAGGTAACTGCAGAAAAACAGAAACATGAGATGTCTGATACCATCTCTGATTGCCTTCATAATTAGCTTTACTGCAGAAACTATTTTTCTGTCAGTTTGTGTAAGTTAAAACTGTAGGATCTCATAAAGCATGACAGTCACATACAGGTGTCTTCCTGATGGGAGCTAGAAGTGTTTAGCTTGCTGCAAGGTATGAAGGGCACTTTGCTGTACCAGGTGTGGCTACCAGGGCTCCTGACGTGCTTAGTCAGAGATTAGGTTCCTTGTGGCCTGTCCTTAGCTCCAGGTTTTGCCCTAGAAAAGAAAGTGTTGCCTTTAATCCCAGCTCTAAACATCCTGCTTCAGGCCTGCACCTTCTTTTGGCTGCTCAGCAACCCTCTATATCTTTGGATCACAGAGACCCATGGAGACAGATTTAGCCTTTCAACTTCTTCACCTTCTTAATTTCTATCTTATAATATGAGAATTAAAAAGAGCCCAGACAAGGTGTTGTGAGGGTGCTACAGCAATAGTTTGTTAGTATTTATATAGCAGCTTGGAATATGCAAGGACAAAGTACAATAGCAGTTGTTATTGAAGCTTTTGGAAAAGATCTTTCAACTCACAGATTTATCTTTGAAAGTAAGCTATAAATTTTATCCAGTAGGATTTCCTTTTCTCAAAACAGGCCTTCATAGCCCATTCTTACTTTTAATAACACCTCCTTATACCCTTAGAAACCAAAAGCACTGTTGAGTGGTCATTCCATATGCACCATCGCTCTATTGGGATGTCAATTTTACGGAAAGGGAGTCCGTCCTTCTAGTCAGCTTTGCTACAATACTGGAAGATAAACTGTGTGAGAAAACCCCACTCACACAGTTATGAGCATTCAAACTGAAGAGGCAATGGTAGAGCAGTCTTTGGCATCTATGTGTATTACAACTAGTTTTTAAGTTGTCCTACATTACTTAATGCATGAATTAACAAAATTAATGAATGAAACCCACTCTAGCTTCTAACTCTTCAAGAATCATTTTGTTTCATTTTCAGAACAAAGTAGGAAGCTCAGAAAGGAGTTCATAACAGCAGAATCTAGCAAACACATATCTAAGAAATGTTAACTTCTAACTTAAGTACAGTTTACTTTCTTATTCAGTGTGGAGATACCTCTGAGTGATGTGTACACAGAGCTACTGAACATGTAAGTATTTTTAAAAATCTCAACTTTGCTATTCCAAAGATTTTTTTAATGAATTGAACAACTTTGTTTGAGTAAATTAATAGCTTTGTTAAGAAGTCTGTAGTTGCTCCCCTTTTGTTGTTCACAACATGTGTACCACTCATCCCACTGGATTGTTTGTTTCTAGCAAACATATTTTCCATGATATAGCTGTAAGTCCCAAATAAGGATTCAATTATTATAGCAACAAATTAAACAGTTTAAAAACAGGAAATGAAGCAGAACATCTGTTCTGAAAAGGGTCCCTGGCCAATTAGGACAGCATGTGGAAAAAAACATAGTTATATTCTATTAAAATCAAAATATGTAAGGCACTTCTGTTATTTCTCCATCAAGCATATTGCTGTATGCAAGTGAAAAATGTAACTGTTAATAACGCAAACAATTTTGGGGGGCTATGTGAGTCAAGTGTCTTTTATATCTGCTAAAATATTGATCCCCCTTACTTAGCCTACTCTGGGACTTAGCAAGGGTCAGGGCTTGACCATTCTTAGCTTCAAGGCCGGTAAGGTCACAGCCCAGATGCTCTAACTGCTTATTCTACACCTCCGATTATGCATTCTTCCTGCTCGTTAGCCTGGGGGCCTCTCGGCAGCCCCTCTGGCTGATGCGAAGGAGCGGCTGCCTTTGCAGTGCGAGTGTGCATCCGGCAGCCGGGGCGCGGGAGCCCCGTGGTCCCACAAGAGCACCCCTAAGCGGAGTTCTGGCAGCATCCAAAGCCCGGGATTGCACGTGATGCACCGTTCGCTGCCGGTGCCGCAGGGGATGCACAGCGCACACGGAGTCCCCACCGCCGCGTCCCGGGAGGCAGAGGGCTCCACAGAAGCGACATGCAGAGCCAGACCCCCTTCAGCCAGAGCCTGCTGGCTTCTCTGTAATCAGGTGATTTGCAGCAGCCGCCTGAGAGTCAGCCTTGCTACTGTGCTATAAAAGCGAGTTGGTTTCCAGTAAAGGGGATGATTTCAAAGAAATATTTAGCATGCTTCTTGTAAGAGGGATTTGGCCAAGTACCAAGGCATGCTTTCCCTTGAGGAGGGAAAGGAGTGCTGTTTGTCATAGCTAAGGTGCTGTGGAAGATCAGGTGGAAGCTAGCTGGAAGATGGTGTAGCTGGAAAATGGTATATAGTAATGCACACCACCATAGATCAGGTAAGCCACCTGTGAATAAGACCTGATAGGGTCAAGAACACTGGTGGCCAGTGCACTGTCATTCCTCAGGGCAGAAGCATTAGCCGAGGTCAGGTTTTAAATTCAGTCAGGCAACCCAGCTGGGAAAAGCTGCTGCAAGGCTGATACCAAATTATCATCATATTGCAAAAATTCCCCAACCCTGTGACACGTCAGATATTGTGCTGGCCAACTGAATTATAATCAAATAGCTTGTACTTTCGCATTTTATCTCTAAGATGATTTTCCACTGCAGTGAATCCTTTCACACTGGCTTTTGGAAGCTATGGGAAGTACAGTTTAGTTATGAGTTATTTATATTTTGTTTATACTACACTATCTCAAGAATTCCTGGAATACATTTTCTTTTCTATCATTATGTTCATTGTTGGAAAATGGATAAATATGAACAGAAATGAAGCATTTGAATAATGATTTAACTAAGTGTGCTTCAGCAAAATTCCTTCTAATTTAGAATAATCAATTGAAAGTAACAGGCTATTTTTGTCCTTTAACATCCCAGATTAAATTATATTAAAGTGGATCAACTTTTAAAGTAAAATAACTTTACAAATTTAAGACAAAATCTAGGGCAACTGAATGTTCCCATTAGTAAATCTTTACCACTTTAACCTGATTAGATGATAATGCAATGCAGAATACAAAACATCCAATGTATGTAATCAGGCTATGCAACTGCATGTTGTCAGAAATTATCAAAATTCAAAACGACACAAATGATAGTACAAACAAGGGCAATGTAAAACCAACTATGATAAACTTAAAAAATTCACCAGTGGAGACACAGACATATTAAATGAATATTTTTCTCTGCTTCTGTGCCAGTCATTTAAGGGGACATCCATACTTATCAGGATATAAAAAACTATTACAGATTTTCTGTGTTTGTATTTAATCTTATTTAACAATAAACAGAAAGCTGGAAGGCAAATATACGAAATCTGAAAGTCCTGAGCATCCAGGGTCTGACTCTACGTTAAACTGCCTTTGCAAACAGGTAGGCTTTTCAAACATCAAGACAACATCTACTTTCTTTGTAGAGAGAACTTTCTTTCTTTCTAAAGATAGGAGAAGGTGGAAATAAGCATTCAGTGTTTATTCTATCACATGCACTTTGAGCCCGTGCCTGTATTTATACAAAGAAATTCTGATGCTTTCATAGGCTTTCATAGGGATATTTTCTGGATGCTAAATAGGTCATCCTCTACCACTCCCCCACTTTGAAAATAATCTTACGGATGCAACTTTCATGGAAGAAATACGTTATTTGAGAACATGAAATTCAAAGTGTATAAAAGGGCTAGATCCATGTATGCACTTGGGCGTTAACAATACAGTTTTGTAACATCAAACTATGTTTACTGGATAACCACCTACTTACATATCTAAAAGTGATGTGATGCGAAACAGTTTTTGGTAGAACCAAGCAGTCAGAAAAACTTGGTCATTCAGCATGATGCAACATCATTCTTCAGGGACATAAGGCATCCCAAAACCTTCTTCTGAAAGTGTTCCTTAGTCATCCTTTCATAACAGCAGAGAGCACTAGTTTCTTTTGAACTCTAAGAAAAGTGAAGCAGCTGTTTGTCTTTTCCTTATTGTCATAAGAAGATTGAAACCTAGGCTCAGACCCTCATCTCCCAGCAGCCAGTCTGGAGATTATTCCACAACAACCTCCTGGTTGAGGAAGTGGTACATGTTTAACAAAAATGAAATTTAAGATTCTTAGATGTAGGATGAGAAAATAGGAAGAGGAAGAGTAGTACTCCACATCAGAACACGCAATACTCTCTCTGGGGAGATGAAAGTGCTGGGCTCTGATCTCTGCTGTAATGACTGCTTATACATTCTGTTTTAAGTAGTAATTGGATAAAATATTGAAGTAGGCCTTGGATGGGACATGTGCAATGGAAGCAACAGGAACCACTGCACAGCTCATGTATGAATTCTGCAGAAATACACCAAATTTCAAGCACTTATTGGTCTGAAGTGATACCATCTTCTATTAGATAAAAAAAAAGAAATGAGTGAATATTAAACTACAAGTAGAGTTTCTGTTTCATTTACTTCATTTATTGATAATCTCTTTCAGGATCAGAAAGTTGATAGACACATTTGTAACTCCCTAGTAGCTGTGAGATTGAGATGAGGGATCAGATGCTGTCAAGATAATCTCCACAGACCTCAGCAACTTTCACCAAGGAAGATAGTCATCATAAGAGAAAAACAGGGCACTTAAAGTATGTTGCTGTGCAAGGAAAACCTGCTTGTTGTTTTTTCTTTTTCAAATGAATATGTTGAAAATCAAGGCATGCTTCATCCAGTGTATGAAGCAAACCTGTATGCAAGTGGGGCCAAATAACTTTCAGCTTAATAACTGTGCCAAAGCCATTAGTTCTTTTGAAAAGCTGCTTAATAAAATTGTGCTAACAAAAATGCAGATTCTTTTTGAATCTCACTTAAAAATAATTAATATCATCAACATGACAGCCATGATATGTTACATATTTGATCCATTCCTTTATTCCTCACCTATTTCCTCTACTTAGTTTTGCAATATGAATTGCAGGATTTCATCTTGAAATAGCTTACCTACATTATAGTAGCCAACAGAAAAGTACTAAAAGTTTTGCAGATGGGGAAATAATGTTTGGAGCTCTGAGTATCTCAGAAGTTACAGCATAGGGAATAGGTATTTTAGTTCAGTTTTATGTTAAAACAATCAGCAAAATATAAGTGATCTTCCATTATAATTATCACTATCTTATTTCAAAATTAATGCTTCATATATTAATACCTAAAATGTCAGGATTTCATGGTCTCAAAATCATGAATTAATTCTGTACAACAAATTCATAGACCTTAGATGACTGCTGAATATAACTGCTACAAAATACTTCCCATTACGTAAAAATAAATTTTGTATTAATTTTTAATTGCAGCTGTCTTGCTGCAGTTATTCCCTTGGTCTGCCAGACACAAAAGGGTGTAACGTGACCAAATAACTAAGATTTGAGGAAGGCACACAGAGTGGTATCTGCCTACTATGCCTACAAGGCCAACCAAGTAACAGAGAAAGAGTCTGGAATAAGAAATCATCTAGCTTCAAATCCTTTCCTCAGCCTCCTAAACTTTTCATTGTAGAATGTATTGTATTATATATTTATGTTTTAATAGCAAACCAAATTACTCTTGCTAGAAAAGGTATATCAGAGTATAATAACACTCTGGACAACAAAGAGCAAATTAAAGTTCTAAGTAGCTTTTGAATCTCTGATGGACACAGATTGTTTTCAAGAAAAATTAAAAAGAGGACATAGAAGAATTTTTTTTAATTATATTAAGAAAATCTAAACCAGTAATACTGATATCTGCTTTTAGTAACAACTGTTAACACTCCTGACTTATAAATTTTCCTCCTTATAGAATTAAACATTTTTTTGCCCTTTTTAAACTGTTTCAATCCCATATTTTAAAACTAAATTTGAAGACCTGATCCAGGAATCAATCAACATTTAGCTATTTGAAAATACATATTCCTATAATTACACACAAAGACATGTTAAAATTAAATTATTAATTTAAGATTGTTTTATTTTATAAAATTCATTTTAAGTTGCCTTATCTTAAGCTTGGTTGAAAATATTCCCTGCCCAGGGTTGAATTTCCTTGAAATTTTTAGTCAAAGACTGTCTGAGAAGCCTGAGAGCAAGATTATGGAAATATCCAGTAGTTATTTGTAAACACTAAAAAATATCCCAGTGATCTTTTTGAGCAGACTCTAGGCTTTGGGATGGATACTTCAAGCATGAATATGCTTTAAGCTAGACACAGGCCTTTTGCCATCTTTGTTAAAAATCTGTCTACATTTGTCAGAGTGATAAGTCTTTGAGATATAAATATCATCTGCCATTCTTGGCATCAGGGAGTATAAAGTAAAGCTTTTAAAGTCTAGGTTTGATCTCACTACTCTGACAGGAAAGGTGCTCCAGAACCTACTGCTGTCTTGATTACAAGTGATCTTCCAGTTGCCACCTCAACCTTATTCCTGGTCTTTTGGGGTATTTTTGCAACAACAGTGTTCATTTCCTTAAATAACCCTTTCTTCTTCCTCAGTACATTTGTAGCCTGCATTGTACCTCCTTTCAGCTTTTTTTGGTTTTGCTGAGCAAGTTAACTTCTTTTAACCTCTCATCACCTATTAGTAGTCCTTCTTTGCAAAGTTAAATACTTTGATTTAACTATTCCTAGCACTCAGGTAACTACCGAAGTAATTTTATCAGATTTATTTTTTTTTTAATAAGACCGTGTTCGAATTTCTTGACTAAAACATCTTCAATGTATCATCTAAAATCCCTTCAGATTGGCACTGGCTAAACAAAGACTCTCCAGATTCCCAGGAGTCTTAGAGCTGCCAGACCAATACCCCAGCATCACAGAATGACCCAGCAAATTCATCTTCACAGCTCTTACCTCCACACTCACAACACCTGCCATCCCCACCAAGGAGCTGAACAGGATCCTTCCAGCTTGGAGATCCAGAGGCAAAACTAATCTTTGCATCTAATAGTTACTTGCCGTGGTTTCAGGTTGATGGCAGCACAGACAAGAGGCATGGAGAGCAGGGGAGGGCAGGCACCAGACCTGACAAGCAGGAGACTGTTTCTTTTATGCTCTCCGTGACTCGCTCGGCCGTGCTTAGCTAGCAAGAGGAAGAAGCTGTGTGATCTAAATGTAGAGAGGACAAACACCGGAACCGGCGTGCTGGAGGAAAGGGCTATAGAAATACACCGGGACTGACAGCCTGAGGGACAAACACAGAGACTGTCAGAGTCTGGGAGCTGCAGCCGAAAAGCATTCAAGAGAGCAGCAGACTCTGTGGATAAAGACTAGAGGAGAAATGGACTTGCAAGATAACTGTTGGGATTAGTAACCACCACTGCTGGAGAGAGTGGATCAGGGGAGAGCTAAG
This sequence comes from Lepidothrix coronata, assembly GCF_001604755.1. Taxonomy (NCBI): domain Eukaryota; kingdom Metazoa; phylum Chordata; class Aves; order Passeriformes; family Pipridae; genus Lepidothrix; species Lepidothrix coronata. Next base: position 1,034,042 of record NW_016690421.1, on the reverse strand, counting down.
GATCTGACACACTGGCAGGAAACTGCTATTGCCTCAGCAAAAGGCTCTGAACAAGGTATTTGATTAACAAGGAGGGGAAGAACTGTGTGTGAGAATGTGTCAGAGAACAGACAAGGACCAAGGAATGGAGTATGCAACCAGAGACCACAGGAGACACAGAAATCAAAGAGAATGGTTGAACAAGTGCCTCAGAGCAATGAGAGGACTGACTAGGCGAGCGTGGGAAGGGCTGTGACATGGAGGAGTGAAACAAGAACTAAGAGTGAGAGGAGAAGGGCAAAGGTCAGCAGAGGAGTGAGGAGTGGACAGTGAGGAAGGAGCTAGTGGTGGAGCAGAGGCAGGTCAGGAGAAGGCTGGAGGAGACATGGCAGAAGGAGCCACATTTGGGAAGAATGAGCACAGGAAAGCACATTCCCCTAAGGAGCGTGGTAGGAAACAGAAATTTCACCCCAATTCCAACCATTAGCAAACATCCGAGAGTTCCTCTAGAAAAAAATACCTGTTCCCCTGTGTTAGTGATTCGTATAGAGGAATACAAGTGTCATCAATCTCTCCCTGAAATCCAGCAGCAGAATTTTATGCAGTGTAGTTGAAGTGTCAAAAGCTGCCTATAAGCTACACAACAGAGCTTTGTTTTTATGTTTTTAACAACATTATGAAATTAAACACAAAGTTCCTATTAAAATACTTTCCTTAAGGCTGCAAAGTTAAGCACTAAAATGTTACCGGATTCCATGTTTAAGGTTCACCATGCAGCCTTAATTCAGCCTGCTTATTTTTAAGTCATGATGCAGTCATAATGACGTGATCGTATACTATTACATCCTCAGTGTCTTTCTCTTATTCAGTGCAAATGATGGGTGATATTCACTCCATAAACAGTTATTCAGTGTTTTGTTTTGTGATCCTCAGTTCAATGGGCAGCCTCAGAATTTAACTTACTTCATGCTATTTAAATACTGGTGTGAAGAAGAAATTATTATTTCATAGACTGTTTTGTGCTGCTTATTACTACAGTAGTATCTGACTGCTTCACTCCCATCACACAGCATGCAAACTGAAACCAGGAGGTCAGTTTTATTACCTAGGTGAAATTGAGATGCCAGGGATCTGACTTTTAAGAGTTATAAAAATTATGTATCAGTAATATTCAGACTACAGCACACATGGAGTTCAGTGGTGAATGGCAGCTTGAGAACTTCTATAAACCCAACAACATGCTTTGTCAGGCATTTAGAAAATGGAAGATAAAAAAATGTTTTAAGCCGGTTGTTCAGCACATTCACAGTAACCTTGTGCCCACCCTTCAATCTCCAAGGCAACACTTCCTGCTTTTTAAAAGAAATGAGAGATCCTCTCTCTTCCTGCAATCTCCTGTTTTATTCATTTACACACTTTACAACTTCTTCAGCAAAACTCCTACACATAAGAGTCATCCTAAGAGCACTTCCATCCTGTGATGAATATAGAGTACATTCCATGAAAAACCAGTACACCATCATACAATTAAAGTCCGTATGACAACGCAGATGCATAATCCTCTGAATTAAAACTGCATGTATAACCTTAATTCCAGTGCTTCATAATATCTGAAGGCTTGCCTCTGCCAAACTATTCTTTTAACATCATACCCATGTGTAATGTTACATATAAATACAAATGGATAAGGGAGTCCCTTGCTATATAAAGATGTACTTTTTATGTGCCATAGTAGGATGTTACACAATACAACTGTGGCAGTGAAGGAAAAGGAAACATCTGCATTTAGACTATAATTACTATGCATTTGTGAGACAATTACTGGCCATTTTAAGTTGTGCAAACAACACTATCAACAAGATCAGAGCTGATAAATTTTTTTTAACCTACCTTCAGCTACTGTACAGAATTTATCCTTTATAATCACTTACATAAAATGTTTTTTTTTTCCTACAATTAAGACCACTAGCACAAGCAGCTTAGGTTTATATTACTGCCTCTCACAGAAGGACACTGGGATCTAAAAAAGAAAAATTCTGAACAGTTAAAAATTTAATTTCTCAGTGAGGCTATGCTGCATGCATATAGTGAAATGTTATCAGTGAACACAGAATCCCAGTTAATACAAATGATGGCAAGATGACAGTGGCAAAAAAAAACCTATTAGATATTCTTCAAGCCAGAGTTTTACAGCTCTATTTCTTTGATACAACAGTTGAAGAATGTTTTATCTCCTTTGCTTCTAATTTAGTAGCAAGTTAGCTTCTGCTCCAAGGACCAAGGGTGCACTTTGACCCTCTTTCAACACTTTAGGTCAAAGTGGGTCAGAATGGTTTAAGCTCTCATCCCATTTTCAGTAACTAAGCATTTGCCCTGGGAATGAAAATTGACTCAGACAAAAATTGTATAGAATCAGCTCACCTATCAAGACAAATCCTGCTGCATTAGAGGGCTTTGCCCATAGGTGTAGGATGATTTGCAACAGTGTATAGAGAAATAATGTAGATTTGATATGATTTTCAAACACATAACTTTAAGTAAATACATTCAAAACAATCATGATCTTCCACCACAGGCGACAATCAATTCAAATGACCTTAACTTTCCACATAAGAGCTAGCAGTGAAGTCAGTTAAGGGGCTCTAAATATGGATTTGTACTGTTACTGCTATGTCATTTTACATGCATCATCAATAATTATTAGCACTGTTGCCATTAACTTCTTTCTTTTGTACTATGCCTGATAGCTGTAGTAACTCATCTACAGGAAAAAAAAAGTCACTAGGAAGACGACAATAATTTTAAATCCCAGACCTAATTCTTAGCATATCACTGTTGTGTTTTAGGAAAAAGTAGTTGTTGTAAAATTGTAAAGCTATCACCTCCCTGGACTAGTGAAACTCATGACAATACACCTTCAAGAAATCCCTTCAAAAGCCTAAACTGCTTAGGAGCTGGGCAAAAGGAGTGGAAGAAATGGGCAATGCAATGGATGAGCTTCAGGGTGGAGAGGGAAAAGCAGCCAAGAGGAAATCTGGAGCAGGCAACAAGGGAGGAGGTCACAGAAGCTGGAAGAACAGTGGGAAAATGAACTTTCTGGGAAAAACAGTTTATGAAGAATATGTCAGTGAGGAGTTACTTATGAGAAAAACAGTAATACAACAGTCAAAAAAAAAAGGTGTAAACAGTCTCTTGTGTGTAGGTCTGGAAAGAGAACTAGCTTTGAAGTCAACCTAAGGGCCACTGAAGACTTTCTCTTTATTTCAAAGATGACTGGATTTAGCATTTATAGTCATATTTGCAAAGATCCTATACACCTAAAATAGATTCCTTGAGGTATTTTTAAAAATGTTTAAGATGGCTAGATGCTTAAATCTTATTAAAAACTTTATGAAACAATCACTTAATAAACTGTCAGGAGCTTCTCAAAATCACCATCAATATCCTTTAAGTCTTTGTCCTGGTTTCAGCTGTCATAGGGCTTTTTGCTTCCTGGTAGCTGGTACAGTGCCATGCTTTGGATTTAGGGTAAGAATAATGTTGATAACACACTGATGTTTTAGTTCTTGCTTACCAGGGCTGACACTACATCAAGGACTTTTCACCTTCTCATGTTGCTCACCCAGGACAACTGACCCCAAAGGATGAAGGGGATGTTCCATACCATCTGGTGTCATGTAGAACAATAAAACTGGAGGGGAGTTGGCTGGAGGGTGGCAGCCTCCTGTTCAGGGACTGGCTGGGCATCAGTCAGCAGGTGGTATGCAACTACATTGGGCATCACTTTTATAATTATTATTATTATTATTTTCCCTTCCTTTTCTGTCCTATTAAACTGTCTTTATCTCAAACCACAAGTTTTACCTTTGTCTTATTCTATCCCCCATCCCACTGGGGGGTTGTGAGCGAACAGCTCTGTGATGTTTAGCTGCCTGACAGGTTAAACCATAGCAGTTATAAAAATGAAAAAAATGCAGTCCTTGTTTCCCTTTTTATATACATTAACATGTTCTCTGTGTTTCTTCATTATGGATATGCTCAAATGGTCCTGAGAGAGGACATGTGTGTGTGTGTGCGCGCGCACACGTGCATGCACAGTCTGGTAGCTCACAGCTGTGTCGTACATTTGAGAACATTAATATAATCACAGAATATGCTGAGTTGGAAGGGACCCACAAGGATCATCGAGTCCAACCCTTAGTCCTGCACAGGACCATCCCCAAGAGTCACACCATGTGCCTGAGAGTATCATTCAAATGCTTCTTGAACTGAACAGGCTTGGCGCTGTGACCACTTCCCTGGGGAGCCTGTTCCAGTGTCCAACCACCCTCTGATTGAACAACCTTTTTCTAATATCGAACCTAAAACTCTCCTGACACAACTTCAGGCCCTTGGTTCCTGTCACTGGTCACCACAGAGAAGAGATCAGTGCCTGCCCCTCCTCTTCTCCTCACAAGGAACTTGTAGACTGCAATAAGGTCTCCCCTCAGTCTCCTCTTCTCCAGGCTGAACAGACCAAGTGACCTCAGCCACTCCTCATATGGCTTCCCCTCAAGGCCCTTCACCATCTTTGTTGCCCTCCTTTGGACACTCTCCAACAGCTTAATATCTTTGTTATATTGGGTGTCCAAAACTGCACACCATATTCAAGGTGAGGCCGCCTCAGTGCAGAGCAGAGCGGGACAATCCCCTCCCTTGACGGGCTGGAAATGCTTTGCCTGATGCCCCCCAGGACACGGTTGGCCCTCCTGGCTGCCAGGGCACTGCTGACTCATATTCAACTTGCCGGTTTCCAGGATCCCCAGGTCCCTTTCTGTGGCACTGCTTTCCAGCATCATGTTAAGAAAAATGCTGAAAGTGAAAGATGGTATGATAATGTTTTGCCAAGTTTGCTTCTAAATGCAATTCACAGGAGACAAAATCCAACACTAGCAGATGTCTCCAAAAGAAAGACGATATGAATGCAATCTATAGATTAAATAGGTAACACTTGGAATTAACAAAGTCTTGTGCAGGGTGATGGGTAATATTTGCTTGTCGTCTGTATTAGGTCATTGAAATAGCACATAAAGGACACATGATACTGGAAAACTAGTAAATAACAGCAAAGTAAGAATAAAAGAAAATTAACAAAATGAAATAGCGATTATTTAAGGAGACATATTAAAACCTTCTAAAAAGCCCTGTAGAACAACTTCATCCATGTGAAATAATTCATCTCAGGTAGGTTAAGTGTCCACTAACACCCGGAATTCTTCTATAAATTATTTGGTATCAGATGTTTAAAAAAAACTCCAAAGTGTTTTTTATACAGAATTGTAATACTGGTTTTCCCATAAGTTTTAAGGCTTAAACACATAAAAGCAAAAACCAGGATAGCTGAATAAGACCATGAATGGGACAACTCATGGCTTTACATGCATTAAAAACTGATTTAGCTTTGCTTTCATGGTTTCTTCAACAGGGTCTTTACACTGAAAGTTTCACTTCAGCTACCTTGGGAGTAGCCTCAGTGGAGCCAAATGAAGCTGCTCATATGGTTTTTTTTCCACATGTGACCTCCCAGACATCTGACCTCCTTCAGGTTTCCATGTAGCAACTTGTAGCAATGCTGCACCCACCCCTAAGGAGCTAAATTGCTGCAGCAAAGGTCAGTCTTAATTAATTAAAAACAGGTTCATTAGGAGACCCCAAGGGATACCTGCAAGCATCAGTGCTTCTGAGATCATTATTTGTCATCAGTTTATTCTTTGTAGGTTACTTCAGAGATACTTTTTTTAACACTATTCCATAGATAATCCACTCAATATATGCTGTTGCTACACTTCAGGGGCACAACAGACCAATAACTCTGGATGTGTAAAGTACAGGGATTTGAGAAGAAACAGGGACTTCACTTCTGAAAGTGAAGCAACCAGATTTATTTACGCCCCAATCTCTGTAGTCTCACCTGATGCATATCTTACAATGATCTTGTTATGACAAACACAAGTGTAAATTTTGATACATGTCATGATCTTAAATAATCCTTGGTGACTGCATGAGTTGGGCAGTTTGATATCTCCATTGTTTAACAATGGAGATATCAAAAGATGCTGCTTTGATGGCATCTCTTTTCCACTATGTTTGTAGACATACAGGTGAAATTAGAATTTGGCAGAACTGTATGTCTAACTGACTCCACAGCTCAGGAGCCAGATTTGTTTATACAAACTCAAGGCTATCTTTTGTTCCAGCCCAGCACAACGTGTGTGGGGGAGAAATGTTAATAATTTGCATAGTCTTATACTTTTGCTTCAGAGCAGACCACTATTTAAAACATGGATAATATTTGCAAAATGCTTGTAATAGAACCCTTAGTTTAAAATTTGCCCTGGAGAAGTATTGCTATGCAGCAGCAAGCTCATGACAGGAGACTTTTGCGCATCCTTCCACACCTTCAGATAATTTAACTACCTTTACAGAGTCAGCTACCCAATTCATGAAAGGAGTGATATATAACACTCCTTCGACTTGCATGAAGTCATGCTAAATTAAAGAACACAGATGTGTTTCTTCTCAAGAGTTCTCTGTTGTGTTCAAAAACTCAAAGCACGCTCCAGTAACAGGTATCTTTACTCTCCTCAGCGTGAAGTTGATGTAAAACTGTCACCTATAGAGAATGTCAGCACAAAAAATACAGCCACCAATGAGAGGGTGACCTACAGGGCACAAATTAGAACAATGTGCCCTAAAAGGGGTAAGCTTCACAGCACTATGTTCATGTTGCACCAAATAAGATGAGTAAAAGTGAAAATGGCTATAAACTCTGTACAGTAAGAATTGGTATTAGCACAAAATGTATTTAATGTCCTCATTAATGACCTGGAAGGTGTAAAAAAAAAAATGAAATTTTCAGAGAAAACTGAAGTTTATTTCTGCAAACATCTGCTTGTGCAGATTTTCAAGGGGAGCAATTATTGTCTTCAGCAGGATTACTCCCATCCACACAATTACACCTAATTTAGTTCTGACAAGATCAGGGACTATGCTGGAAAGATCTCAGATTGCTATGCAGGAAGCGAGAAATAATACAAGCAAATTCAGATAATTATAGCACCAGCCAGGAAACTGAAAAACAAGACTTAGGCACAACAAAATCAAACAAATACAAAATGGTGTAAATTAGCAGGAATAAGAAAACCCAGCATCTAAACATCCACCAAAACTTTTCACGAAATATCTAAAAAGTCTTTAAGCATACATCTTAATATAGCAACAAAGCATGCTAACATGTTTTCAGATTGATTACTCAAAAATTTCCTGGAGCAAAGAAAAAGCTTTCCAGAAGACTTTTTATAGTTACTTTGGAGATACCTTTCTTTTCAGAAAATAGGGACAAAAAGGCATGAGTAGAGGGAAAACAAAACTGAGAACTGTTTCATGAGGGGAAACTGTCTTCTGGTTAGCAGACATCATACATCATTTTTTCAAGTGATGACTAAGCAGAATATGGCCATACCTGCCTACAAATATTTCTGTAATATGAACTTCAAGACAACAGATTATTTATTTAAAGTGGTTCAGGTGGGCAGAGCTAGGAATAACAGGGTAAAAAGAGAAAGAAATTATGCAGACTAACAAGAGTATTTCTGGCACTGAATCACGTAAAACTCTACAAGGCCAAATGAAGGCCAAAAGTCTCTGAGCTTTGAGACATTGAAACAAAGTGGGATGAAGATGTGCCAAACTGCGAGATGGACGATATTGTGATTGCCTGGAACTTCACAATGCTGCGGAGATTTGTCATGGCGTAAACCTTATTCACTCTGTCACCGTGGCATTAATAATACATTCAGAATAACTTACAATGTCCATGAGAAATTAAATTGGTGACTTAAGTTTTCTGGATTGTAGTCTAATAAAGATAATGATTTATTCTTTTTCTGTAGAAATGTGAGTTCATTAAGGCTGTAGAAGGAAAGGCTATCAAAAGAACTGCATAACGCTGCATAAAAGATACACTGCAAAAGCAATTTCAAGGAGGTGACATAATGGTGACAGCACTAAGAGAAGTTTTCTCTAAATCTGAGATTCATTACTGCTTCAGTGGTAGGTCTTGTCAGACACAGCAGACACATGAAATAAGAGGAAAGTGAAGTTATATAGTAACACTGAACATTTTCTATTCTTACACTTCTTTCTTTTGCTGGTCCTGAAGCCCCTGACATGTTACTGACTTTGGGGGAAAGCAGGGTTTTCTTAGCTTCAATAATCCATTATTAAAAGCCTGTTTTGCTGCTTACACCATTTATATAGTTTTAGCTCTTTAATTCAGCAGCACTGATGCTCTTTTTCCAATGCTGGTAATCAGTGGTAGTTAGTAACAGCCTAAGCAATTACAGGCAGGCATATGCCTACGATGGAAAAAATTATGAACAACTGAACTGAAAAGGGAATTAAAAAACCCAATAGGAGTGACATGGAAAATAATAGAGGAGATTATAGAAGAGATTAAAGAAGGACAACAAAGCAGGGAGAGGACCAGAAGTGAATAATGAACAGAGGAGAGCCTGGTGGGAGGCTGGAGACCCAGTAAGAATTACAGAACTAGACAAAATGGTCTAGAGGGCAAAATAGGATGGGAGTGAAAGGGAGATGGTTGAGAAGAAAGGACGATCAGATCCTTTAAGAAGAGCAAAGAATGAATCCATCAGGTCAAATTAAACCACAGAATCTTGAGCACTCTAAAGTAAATTATAAGTAGAAACATGAGAGAACAGAGGAAACTGGGGAGTAGTGGAGTGAAAGCAGAGAAATGGAATCAATCAGCTAATAAGTAAAAATTCTAGCAGTTGTTGGCAGCTCTGGCTTTCTTTTCTTTGCACAAGTTTCTTGCTCTCTCTGAGGCAATGTAATTCCACTAAGGAAGGCTTTCTCAAACTATCTTCAGACCTCATTGATAATTTTTGGTGTTCAATTACCACCAGTCTAGGAAGGTTCAGTTAGACTGCAGCAATGTCAAGATAATATTTTTTAGGGTATGCTCAATATCATTTTAATAATACTGACTTAGTAGAAGTAGTTCAAGCCCCTTCATATTGGCACAAATAAGTTAGTCAGAAAATGCATCAAAGCAGTGAGCTCTCATTAATAAAAGAAAAGCATTATGTCTGCAAGACATAATATGTCTTCATGCACATTTACATTAGGAACTGTATGTTTCAATGAATTGTCATATTTCCACACAAAAAGGACGTTATCAGTATTAATAGAACTGAACGTAGATCAAGTTGAGAAGCAAAGAATGATAAGACTTCATCTAAGTTTTGTTGAGCAGAAAGATTATAAATACTCTATAAAGCAGAAGAGACCTCAAAATTGGATCTAGTAATAAGATTTCATATAAATCGGGTTCAGTACATAGCACCTCTGATAAATCTGAGTGAGGAATTTCAATAACATACATATGCGCTATAAAAACCTGTTTACTAATATCACTATAAACTATCAAATTAAATATCCTATTTGAATATTGACTGTAGACTGAATATTAAATAAAAATATCAAAATTCAAAAAACATTCTTCTTATGGTGAACATAAGAACTGAAAAGATTTTTAAACTGAGGAACAGAATACGGATAGCCCAAAAAATAGAATTGTATCACATGGCTCTCTAATATACTTTGAGTGCTATTTATCCCTAAAGGTAGAATACTTACAGGCTTTCGAGTTGGGGTAACTTGAACAGAATGGTAAAATTCTGGTTGGACTCGGCTGCTTTTCTTGATTTTTCTTTTTCTTACAGAAGTTTCCTGCTCACTTAGATGGTGAGCTTCCACTATAGGTTGTGTTTCCTCAAGGCGAGGTGCTACACGTCTTCGAGCATGACGAGGACTTGACCTAAAGCCCTGTAACAGAAAAAGGCATCATCGTGTTTGGCATCTCCCCGAATGGAGCCATGTGACATCAGCAAAATCACACAGGATCTTAACAACGACTTGATGTACAGGCATGCTCACCTTACATTAATGGAATGTCCATATATACTGCATGTAACAATAAAGAGATGTTGCCAAGTGCTGTTAATATCACATATGTTTTATATTTTTAAATCACATGTATTATTGATACAGTTAGTAGCAGTAACTCCTGTTGCTTTTCTTTATAAGCTCATACTTTTAGTTATTTATAACTAAATAGTTCTAATTTAAAAATTATAATTAAAATTTTCCAGGTTAATTCTTGGCCTCACGAGAAATTGTTTTAGGGAGTGTGAGCTTCAAAGGTGCCTTTTTTTTTTCCCCTAAGACTGAAAATGAAGAAAAATTGGTAGATGGCAACAATTATAACCAACATTTCTTGTTAAGAGTTCAGATAGTGCTAGAGTTTGGGGAAAATCTTACCATTTGGAATAAATAATTAAGACAGAGTGATGTCTTTCATTATCATCTGAGAAATACAGATATATTTGGCCAAATTAATAAACTCAGGAAAAGCTGCCCTTCAGAAATGCTTTTCAGAGGCTTGCTGAGAAAACCTCTGAGCAACATCCAAAACGGTTCATGGCCTTATAGAATTTCATTCCTTTAATGGCAACATGTATCATGCTATCCCTCTATTGCTACCTGCAGGGCATTTACAATGAGAATTCTCCCATTTTATTGAGTCCCCTCATGAGCATGCACAGGGCCTGACATGCATCATTTGTACTGAATACAATGTTGGTTAATATTAAACCTGGCCAAGTCATAATATCCATTCACTTAGTCACATTAGCTTTCAGATTAAGTGAGCCAAATCTATGTCCTTAGTGACAGTCTGCAGTTTAAAGGCTACATTTCCTTTCAAAACTAAGAATAGATGCAACAATTCCTAATTTTCTACCTTCTTTTCTTCTAGGTAAATATCTCTGCTGAAGTCCTTATGTAACAAAGCCAACATTCAGAAATGGCTGGTCCATGTAAAGATTCGAACTTCTCCATGGTTAGATTTTAGATAAAACTCAAGAAATTTGTATTGTGAATCTAAATATCCTGAATTCCTACCAGCAGAAAACTAGTGGGAACAATACATTTCCATATAAACCTGCTGGGGTTTTTTCCCTATTCCCTTAGCTTTTGTGTTTTCTGGAGGTTTTTGCCTTTTTTGTTGTTGTTTTAATTAAGAAATCAGCATAGCAAAGTTATGCTAAAATGCTGTTCTGAAGCAATCAAAAGTAGATGTATGGCTCTGTGAAAATGGGATTTACTTGTCTAATGTTCATGAGACTGCAAGGGAGGACAGCAACACTCTGTTCTGGACACTCAGACAGACAGACAGGTATCTTGGTTATTTAAAGGTGTTCTCCATTAAGTAAATATATCTTTAAATGGCCAAAACACACAAACACATATTTACATACACATGCTAATGATTGCTACAGATACACATGGCATGCAACAGATGATGTGAAAAGGTGAAGTGACATGGTGAAGTAAATTCCAGGTAACAACCTTCTACTCCTGAACACTGGAGAAGAGGGACAGGAATAGAGCCCAGCTTTACTTAGTCAGTCTGGGAGGTTCATATATGTGGTGCAACAGGGCTATGAAATACATATGATGCAAAGGTACGGACAAAATTTCTTCAATCTTTTTTTATGATCCCTCTTACTCTACTGAAGCAATAGAATTGTTCAGACTACAGGTAGGGACAGACTTTGACACCCTGTGTCATAATGGAATCCGTATCAACCAAAGCAAGCAGCACAGTGAAGCCACTGCACCAGAAGATCTGCACAGATTTAGGAGGGTCTCCAAAGATTCAGAGATGTAGATCTCTGAAACACTCTGCCACACTATTGCAATGACAAAGCTTACTGCCTCATTTTGTTTCTACACTGTGAAATAGCTAACAGATACTTACAATGTATCATTCAACGTGATACTAGGGACTATTCGGGATAACAGGGAAAAGTACAACACAGGGACCCTACTATTACAGAGCTTACTGCTCATGGAGATTTTCTTTTAGAAAAAATGTTAGACTGCATCAGGGATTATTCCATACTAAATTAAAATATTCCTCAAGAGACTAAAATAACCAACAAATATATTCCAAATTCTGAAATCAAAATAGATTTTCTAAATGCATTATTGTTCATTCACACATGATGGCTACTGGCTGAAGCCTTGTGATATACCCTGCACTGCAGCTGCTCCCTCACCACACTCCCATTAGCCAGATAAAACTCTTCTGGAAAGTATGTTTATGTAACAGAAGCATTGATAGAAGCTAAGCAGCTCTGTAAGTGCTCAGAAACACATGCCAGATAGGGATTTAAGAATGTGAATCTGTCTCACTGAGTGGCTTCACCTCAAAATATGTCAAGGTTCACTGACTAAGTATTATGTTTCAATATGAAAAAGTCACCTGTGACCTAGAACAATCTGTTTGTAGACAATGCTTCGCCTTGACATTTTATATATTTTTCTCTTTTGCTGTTTATTACTAACAGGAAAATGAGATCTTTATCTCTTTAAGAGCTCATCTGCTTCTGTTTGCTGAAGCTTATTCTTCTCTTGAAGTCATAATCTGCCTGCAGTATCACAAATGGTTGCTGTGGGGAGGATTATAATGTGATAAAGGCAGAAGATCTTGATTTCAGGTGGAAAATTAATTCCGTATCAACAAAGATAACGTTGCAAGGGCAGAGTCCTCAGACCAAAACCCAAAATGCTTACTCATTCCTGCAATGAGACTTTGCCAGAACGAAGACCCAAATCTGGAAATTTTCAAAATTTGGTAGTCAAAAATGAAAACAGGAGTCAAAAGTGATGTAAATTACGGAAGCTGCTACTCTTATGATCACTGCAAAACTAGAATGGCCAGTAATTCCATCTAAGCAGTGAAGCGAACAGAAGCTTTTTGTGTCATCTGTGTTATTTATCCTTCAGTTTAGCCCAGAATTGAAAACATCATATTAATACAGCAATCAAAATAAAAAATGTGGAAATCACAAAAATATCTCTTTGGCAAAGACAGCACAATTTTAAATGTTAAGTCAGTGCTCACAGAAGAGCAGAAAAATGTTACAAAATATGCAGGGAAGCACAATACATCACCTGAGACCAAACTACTGAGGAAACACTGGAGATTTTAAAATCACACTGATAATACAGTGAGGTTGCTCTAACACCATTAAGCAATTTGTAATTTCCACTATCATGTGAATGCTGTGTCACTGGGCAGTGACAAACTTTTTCTTGTTCTTTGTGCTGGAAGGGAGTTGCTCATTACTACACCCTACTGCCTGACTCATTTTTGTGCCTGTAAAATTCTGAAACAAGGCAAACCAAACAAAACTCCAACTAGGTATTTTAGAAAATCTGTCTTCCAAAAACTAAAATAGCTGCACAAATATTTACACTAAAGTAAACTAAACTTCCTTAAAGAAACAACACAGATGATCACCAGAACCAGTTTTAGATATATCAGAGGAAGACAAGAGGCAAACTGAACCTGGGATTATCTTCTCTCCAAAAGCATTCATGTGCATCCTTCCAGTTAGAGTCTGTTTGAATCCCTGAAGAATGATCTCCCTAATCAATCAGCCGGAATAGAGGTGTCTCTGGAGGCTGTTGCAGAGCCAAAGCCTAGTCCACCTGCTCTTGAGGGAATTTTTCTGTCTGAGGAAGCAGGCTAGGGAAATCAGCCTCTTTTACCTGAAATTCATCCTTTTAAGTCTTCTCTGAAATTGTGGGGTGGGCTTTTTTTTCCTGGAATGAAGTGTGATAATATTGAAAGAACCTGTTCTGTCTATCTTTACACCCAGATCAATGATGACTGCTGCCAGCCTGGGCACTGCATGCCAGAGAACACTGTGTAAAATTATTTTCACGGTAAGGTGTTCTGTAAAAAAATATCTTCTTATCCAGCCAAGTTTTAACTTCACATCTCTGATTTAGTGACCAATTTCTTGTCTATAGAAACAGGTGTGGGTTTCCTCTGACCAAAGTTCATCAGACCTCCCCTCCCTGGGTTGCCTTTTGACCCACAGAAGCCAGCAGGGCAGATGAACCATTCCTTAACAGAACCTATTTCTCTACCTGTAATGGGAGTCCAGGCTGACTACTTCACTTATAGACATCCCTACTGTCAGTATCCAAAATTAGATAGGATGGATCAGTCCTATGATGGTTAGGTTTTGGTCTGCCTCCAATACAGTATTCATCATTCCATACATATTTTATCATCAGACTTCCTCTTATTTTCCTCCTTCTACATGAAATTATTCTGGTCTCTTCTATATTTTTTTTTTCTTCTGAGATGTTTACATTTCCTTATTCACAGACATCACTCTTGCTGGATCCCTGCAATTCAGCACACTACTCTATATAAATCCATATGACTGATATATATAATAGTAGAACATTTCCCATCCCACCTTCTTTCTGATGAGGCTATAAATCTAAAAGTGGTCTTCACTGAACTGTCAGAAGTCATTCAGAAGTCCCTTTCTGGAGACCATAAACCTAAAAATTAAGAAAGAGGCTAAAGACTTTTCTCTTTAATATACTCAACCTTGCATTTCTGAACATCATTTGTCTGCTTATTTGCCCTATTTCTTCAGTGTGGTCTGGTATTTGATAACCAAGTACATCATACTCTGCTATCCTTGTTATGTTTTGCTTATTCTCATTCCCAATTCATTCATCATAAAAAACAGGAATTTGAAACATCCTAAAAAACTTGTCTATTTTTGCCTTTTTTTTTTTAATTTACAGAAAAGTATATTTTGCATAATGTGTTGAACCTTTTTCTTTCACTGTCTTAGTTTTTCTGTATTTATTTTAATTCTTTGTCTGGTACTTGAATAGCACCATATGAATACATCAGTGCTATCCCATGTGTGCATTATTGCTTTAGTGATATGAATCTCTGACTTATCCATTCTTTTTATGCACAATTGTATTAATTCACCAGATCCTTTTCCTCTCCATTCTAGCTTCTACTAACCCTACTGCCTTTATCATACATTATCTATTATTTTTGTGCTTGATAAGAAACCACATTCAGTTTTCATTTTTTCCAGTGTATAAGTATTTTATATAGAATATATTGGATGATCTTGAACCCAACCTTTCCAGCCAGTATGTGTTTTCAGAATCAACAAACATTAATATCATGACGGTAAGAGTGCATTATCTCACATCCAGCTATAATCAACAGAAATCTTTGCATTAACTTCAGTGGGCACTGGACTGCAGCCCAGTTTACCTTCTGGCAGAACTTCAGTAAATCACAGAAAAAGTGCTAGCTAGCATCAAGCCATAATTCAATGACAACAGAACTCAACTCCGTTTGCAAAGGCATGTACAGATATTTGAATAAGTCCTGTAGATTAATGCACTTTTTAAGGTGCACTAATGAATATTAAAGCCAAAAGAAGCTCAGATAGGATATCCAACCTCATGTGCTTGCTTTTAAGGCTTTTGACAGTGGTTGTATGTGCATGAGAATTGTTATCTATTACCATTGTCAATTAATGGCCTCAAGAAAGAGTTTTCAAATTGTCAGTTACCACCTGTTTAAAGCTTGAAACTCATTTATATGCAACCTACAACATCTTAGGGCCTGAGCCATTAGACTGCATGGTATCAGATCCGTTCTCAAGATGCCAGTGTTCTCAGCTGTTTTGCAGTCAGGCTGAAACAGAATTAAACCCTATAGCTGGAGTACCTACTTGAACTAAAAAGGCAGGTTTAATTCAATAACTTTATTGTATGAAAATCCCCTGCACACGGAAAGAGAAAAATCTGAGATTCTATCTGCTACAAAGAGAAACATATATATATATATATGCATCTATATTGTAAGAATAGTTTCAAAAAGTGACCAAGATTGCATTATTCTCCTCATTCCTCTTCCATGGTGATTTCCATCCCAAACACCATCAGTTTACAAAGAAATAAAAAAAAAAAAAAAAAACAAAAACAAACAAACAAACAAACAAACAAACAAAAAACCAACATTTATTTAACTGCCAGTTCTGCAAGTTCAACCCAAAATCCAAGATTCAAGTTAAATTCTCTGAGCTATTTATACATCCTCTTTACTAGTGAAGATCGCTAAGTAATGCAAAGTCTTAATTTTCTATCTCAGGAAGATTATCTACACTCACTGACTGTATTACTTCACAAACACCCAAGGAGGATGCAACTGCATTTGATTCTATCAGGATTCTTTCTTTATTCTATCAGGACTGAAAAAACAGACTGCAATCTTTTTTTGTGTGTGTGTGGTTCTCTTGATTTTATTTTTTTTAATCTTGCAAAGGGTTATTCCTATAAAGATCTGAATCAGGATTTAAAACATAAAATGTATGATTTTACATTCAATTTCCCATTCCACTCCCTCATTAGCAAGCTTTCACTGATGCTTCTTCTCATGCCTTATGTTATTTTAGGAGATATTATTCTTATCTTCTAAACCTAAACTCTAAGCAGTGCTGGAACCATTTCTCAAATATTGAAGACTGTGATTTGGCACGTGTCATATTCCAAGATAAGTCCACACATTCAAAGGCATCTAAAGCAATTGTCTTTTACATAACCTGAACAAGATTGCTCTTCCAACAGAGTTCATGAAATAGAACATCAATAACCTGCTTTCCAGTTCATAAGCAAGTACCTGAGTACGTACACAGGAGCCTTTGTGTGAAGCGAGGTTTAGGTGTGAATTTAGAATACAATTTCTAATAACCCATGCTGTGTTACACTTCTATTTTACATGCCGTGTTTGGTTTTTCCTGTCATAAGGTCAGGATTCCGGTCAAGCACAGGTAAGCTGTAACACTAGGAAAATCTGATGATCTGCAAGCAAATAGCCAAATAGCATGCCCAGTCATGCCTCAAGATACCCTTTAAATACTCTTTCCTGTCTAAACCTATAAGCCACAAAAGCTGGCCTGTTCTCCAAGCAGTCCTATCATTCTCTGACAAGAAGGCTTGCAGCTTCCCATGGCTGCCTTGCCTTTGCAGTGGTTTGTCCCACTTCCTTCCCTGTTACCTCAGCACTGCAAGCCTACAGTAGGAAGGGAATAATTATTTAAGAAAAAAAAATAAATCAGAAAACTCCTTAATCAGTAGTCTGCAAGGGAAAGTTTCATTTAAAATATACTAGTGCATTCCCCAAGCATGTCCCTTTTCTACCCCTGATTCCTTCATTTTCCATCTCATCATGTCTCCTTGTCTTGGGCAGTGTCCTGTATACATTAAGAATCTGCCATTAGAAATTAGCTTTAAATATTAAAATACAGTAAGAAGGAGAATAAGAAATAATAGACATTGCTAAAGCATTGCAGTGCTGCACGACAGCTAGTACAAAGAAATTACTGTCCTCTGTCCAGTGTGCTTGTTTGAAACAAACCATTAAGAAAATTTATGCTACCACAGCATGTGAAGATGGGTCTGCGTTTTTTCAATTGTAAAACAGATGCATAACTGATGGACAACTTAGCAGGAATATACTAGAAAAAGATATCTAGGCTGGAATTCAGATATCTATTAAGATACCCAAATTCAGATACCAATAGGATACCTGAATGGGTCCCTGCTTCAGCAGCAACTAGACTAAGCTCCTGTTATTACCAATAAAAAATTTAGTTGACGCATTCAGTGAGGCTTAAAGAATCATTCAGCTCATCCTGAAGCAGACACCTACACTAGGTCAGCTGAGCTCTAGCTCTATAGACTATAAGCTGTAAATGCCTACAGTGAGCTTGTTGGGCTGAATGAGAGGATGCTGGTTTTGCAAAGTCACTTTCCAACTCCAACAGCACTTCACATGAAGGAAGGTAGTGGCAGCAGATCAGAAGGGAATGATACCTTGAGCTGGTTGTATCATTTTGTTCTCTCTAGAACATTATGTATTTCAGTACAGTTAATGCTATCAATTTATATAATCATCAAATAAGTCTGTAAGAACTGTGTTTCACTTCCAGTTCGCTCTACTATCTACCTTGCCGTCCTGAAGCCGAGTGCTGTATTTAAACAGCTGAGTGGACAGGCGAGATAAGGACTTTGGCACAACTTCCAAGAAATGTGCCTTTGCCCAAACATCAACTGCAGTTAGTTTCTGTAGCTGATGTGGTGTTTTCACACTTTAGTCGCAACTCATGTTTCATTTCCGCTGATGAGTCAGGAACTGCAAAGCTCTGACTCTCCTTGATGCAAGGCAGTAGGACACAAGGGAGCACAGCAGGGGCTCAGACACTTTGGATCCACATAGCAGGTACCCAGGCTCACCAGTGAACTAGAAGCGCAAGGAATAAGCATAAAAACAAGGCAGCTTTGCTAGATCTAGATCTAGGTCTAGAGCAGCTGTCTCAACTGTGAGCCTTTAGACAATATGCTAAACGATCTCTGCCACACAGTGCTGAGTCCTTGCCCTGGGAGGCTGCAGGAGCCCACGTGCTCCCTCCACAGAGCCTGAGACCCCTCCAGGCTGCAGAGCAAGGGGGGCAGGCTGAGAGGCTGCAGCTCTGCATGTCTGATACGACCAGGCCAGAAAAGCCCAGCTCAGCTGAATCAGATCCTGTATGAAAACAGCAAGGTGACTTCACCCTGTGCTCTGCACTTTCTTCCCTGGCACATCAAAGGTGCCTCTTCTTAAAGAAGTTTGGGAATGGAAGAGAGTGTGAGTGAGGTTTCCATGCCCTAGGAAAACACACGTAACAGCCCTGGAACAGCCACAGCGCTGAGGGTCACACTACCCTGTTCATGTGGCTTGCTTTCATTTAATACCCTCAGCCTAAAGTGCTAAGCTGTTTCTGAAGGGGCATCCACAACCTCATCTGTCACCCTTATAATCTAACCACAGTAACTGAGAAATCAATGCAGATGATAAAGCTTCTCTTAGCTCTATGTGGTCTATGGCCCCCTGCATTATCCTTTCTGTCCATGTAAAAACAGTTTCTATAGCAGTGCAGATGTGGTAAAACTGAAGTATGACCTCAGCTGCTTTAATTCACAGCTTCAATCTGAGGTTAGTTTAGCTAGCTAGAAGTTCCCATTCTGTACCTGTGTACAATGTGGCTGTTAACAGACAGATGGCCACAAGCCATGCTCCACCTGCATCCCCTTGAAACCAGGGCTCTGCTTGTGTGTACCGGGAGTGTGCACTGGCATAGAGCACAACAGAAGCTGCAGCCTCATCTAAAACACATTTCCAGAGATAACAGTAGATACTGAGAAGTCTGGATATCTAAATACTTAGATGATAGCTATGAGTTTGTTGGCATAACTGTATTAATGGGAAACTAAAGAGTGAGAACTTTTATGAGGTAGCTTATCTTTATGCAGCGGTTGTCCGTATCCTGTTAGAGAACCATGGAGGTGTGTTCATCTATAATGCAGGTCCCGAGACCATGCCTGACCACTGATGTGGACCATGACACAATGTCAGTACTTTATCAGGTGATCGATGGAGCTAAGAGGAGATCCCCTCAGCATTTCAATGTTCTGCATGCTGTCAGAAGCCAGAGCAGAGATTCAGACAACCAGAAGGCTATATAAATGTTAGGCATTTCTACACTACACTTTAGCACAGAGTAGAGGTACCCAAGTTAACTCCTCTGAAGTTAGTTTAGTTCAGGAACCCAAGTGGTCCTGCTGCAGCAACCAGGCAATTGCCATGTTTTTTGATACAATTACCGAACAAGCTGTTCCTCAGTATAGATCAGTACTTGCTGGGCTATCTAAAGGCAGCACTGCAGTGACTAAAGCTGACAAAGAGTGATGGACAGATGACATATAGTAAGCCAAATCTCAGTGATACCTAGTTTGCCATGTGACAGCTCAGTATGACGTACCCTCTCTGGGCCACATTATTGGACATGTTACTGAAAAATGGACAGATGGATTTGTCCTTATACAGTATAACCTGTATATATAGCTCTTCATTCATTCCTGTACATAAGTGCTTTCATACATCTAAGAAAACAATTTATATTCCCTTGAACCTGCTCCTTAACTCTTAGACAGCTAATGGAAAAATAGTTTAAACATCCTGAGGGAAAAGCACGTCAAACACAAAGATAAAATATTTTCAGGCTGATTCAGCTCTGCAAAGACAAGGACACATCCTTTCAATAGGTGAGTGAATGTATTTTTCTGGCTAGTCCTGCATGTTTCTGGTGCTCCTTGAATGCACTCCCTCCAGTCAAACAGAAGACTCAAATTCAGCTTGGAGGGTCTGCTGATTTCTGTTTTCACTGAAGCTGTACATATCTGGAGCAGTTTATAAATAGCTGCAATGCTCAGGATGAATTATTGTGCAACTCTTCAAAGACTATTCATTATTGTTTTGCAAGATATCTGAACTGTATTTTTAGGCAACTGTCTCATGATCAGTCTCAGAAGGGAGATGATTATGGCAAAGGTATGCTTAGAGATAAATTTATGAACATTTTTTCTGGGCAAAGTAATACATACATTTCCCAGAGACTGTTGTACTATTGTTTTGCATCCATTGTACCATAATTGATGATTTAGAAAATCCATTTGCTCTTAAAAATTATCATCAGTCTTGGCTGACCTATTTCACTACCAGTCTTGTCACAACAATAGACCAAATACATACAACATTGTAGGCACTGTTTAGTGTACTAAGAAGAAAACGTGGGGTCTGCAAAACTCAAACGACCAAATGTTATTCTTTTGCTACAGCTGTGGTTAACACATGCTGCCAGCCCTCCCAAAGAGTCTTTTCATAAAGTGTCAACTCCTGTTTGTCTTACTGGTGTGTCTAGCCCCACCTGGGTTATGTGAAGTCAGGATTTACAGTGGACTGTAAAACTTCTATGAATTTGTTTCCTAGTAGACTTATACCTGTAGGTCTCAGTGGAAGCATTCACAGGAAACTGGCCCAAAATGTATGAGTCAAAATAAAATAAATACAAAATGAAACCATGTTGCTCATGACTACCCATTAACACTGATACCTTCAGTTCCTGAGATCATAGTATTTCTTTAAAAGGTAAGATAAAGGAAAACTGTAAAACTCAGAGAAAATTTCAGGCAAAAGATGTTTTCCCCAATAATGTGAAACCCATTAACTTCTGGTTTAGCAGTCAGTAAAATTATCCCTTCACAATCTCATAAATCTCTCAATCTCTCACCATTTCTAGATCCTGAATGAGGAACTTCCTTTTCAACAGTTCTTACCACCAAATCAAAAGATATTAAGAATTATACCATTTGGATTAGTTCCTTCCAGCCTAAAGGCTAGAAGCCTACTTCCTTTTTAATTGAAAGGTAAAAATCTCACATAATCCTGTGACTCCAGAGGCTTCAACAATAAGGAAAACTAATTCAGAAAGAAATTTAAATCACAAGAAGTGGCAACACCAACACAGTAAGCAATACTTTTAAATTGAAAGGTACAAATGTAAAATGCTAAACATTGAAATCTATCAAGCCCAAGTCCACAAAGTACTCAGAGAAAATTCCTCTATTTCATGAGAAAACAAACTTGTACAGAGAGCACAAGAAAAATTAAATCAGTGAATCACCAGTAACATTAATATTTTTAATATACAGGGGTTAATAATAATAATAATACCAACCATTAATCATAGTCCCTAGTTGGGTAAAACTCTCACTGAGTTATATTGTTATTTTGGTGTCATTTGGGTTCAGCACTGACATTTCGTTCTACAACTGATTTTCAAAATAAAGAAAGAATAGTGCAAACTGCTACATCAAAGTCTGACGTGTCATGTAGCAATGAATATTTCTGTTGGAAATTTACTTGTTTTCTTTTTAAAGCAATGGCATATCTAGGTCTTCCTCAGATTAGAAACATTAACTATTCTGGGTGTGATTCCTTTGTGACTTCATGGAATATCTATAGCACCTGGGGGATGGAGGACTCTTAAGAGCAATTATAGTCATAATGATCTTAAGGACTGTAATAAAAATATCCTAAAAAATAGAACTGAAAAACTTCAGATGGTAGTAAATAAGTGTTAGTGGTGAAGTGTATTATCTCAGTAAACTCTCACATCTTCTTCCTGGTAAATTTTTTCTGTTATGAAGCACCTCTAACAAAGACAGACTTTAACCTACTTTATATTCATAATGATTCATGCAAATTTATCTGGTTTTGAGGCAGGGGGTCAAGTGTTTAAGTTCATTCTATAATAAGCAATATCTGCATAAACTCTTGCTCTATTATAATGAGATATATTTTTCAGAGACATTAAAAATCAAGCCCCTCCAAAAATCAACTATTTGTGAATTCAATTCATCAGTGGCATATAAAATTCAAAACAGGAGAGCTGATCATAAATACACTTTCAAATTTTGTATCTACCTTCTCAAAGTATAGAGTCTTATTTTTTAATATGGGGGTTCAGTACTAAAGGAAAGGTATTCAATAGTTCTCACTGCATATAGACAATGAAGGCATGCACCACAAGAGCTATGGCTCTGGCTAAGAATCTCAACATAAATTTGCACATATCTATTTTTCCAAATATAAGGCTTTCCTGGCAGGCAGTCAATCCTGCAGGAATTGCCAACCGTTCTGTAGATAGGGCAATTATAATTCTCTGTGCACTGCTGCTAGACCACCTGCACGTTCACATGTGAGGAAAGTCAGATTTGAATGCAGCTCTCAGGAGATGAATGCCAACCCACTGCTATTTACTATCAATTTTCATTATCTTCTATGTAATTAAGAAACACCATTTATAACTACACCTGACAAACAACTAAGTATGGCAGGAGCTAGCAGATGTACCTTGTGCTATAAAACTTGGAGTTGAGATGTTACATTCAGTCGGGGGGGGGAGTATGCAAAGCCCATATTTTCATGTATAACTCTTTGTTTTCATCAGCATCTTATTGGAGTTGGAAGTGTGTGATGTTTTGTGATGATATAGATTGAGAATGTCAAATTCTGCTTCAGATAATGCTTCCAATATTTTTAATGGAAGTATGCCTGTAATTTTTTCATTAATCTATTCCATTAGATTCATTAAAATAACATCTTACTTGAAAAAAAATTGGAAAATGAAAATTTAATTATGTCAAATGAGTCATTGTTTTCTCTTAAGAATCAAAAGTCTCATCAGACAATAAAGGGGAAAACAGCTCCACTACTTATTTAAAAGGGCAGTTTAGACCACTAACTGTAGTGTTACTCTATGTAAACAAAATGTAGACAATTATGAAAGAATATAACAGTTTTTATTGCTTTATTTTAGAGTGTTTCATTAAATGGAAGCTTCTAGGAAATATTTTATATTCATCTACTTCTGACTGGGTGATACGCAAATAACCACATGGTGAAGCAATAAAAATAAATTACTCTGCAAACTT
Organism: Lepidothrix coronata; assembly: GCF_001604755.1. Lineage (NCBI taxonomy): Eukaryota > Metazoa > Chordata > Aves > Passeriformes > Pipridae > Lepidothrix > Lepidothrix coronata. The sequence goes on along the minus strand of NW_016690421.1, from coordinate 1,010,714 downwards.
CCCTTTTAAGGGTCACCATGCAGGATGGCACGTATTTCAAAAGGGTGTAACACATTAAACTTCATCTCTATCTAGGCTCAGGATTGAATGAATTTTACATGGAAACCAAGTATTTAATATTGGATAAACTAAATAATGAAAAAAATCTTTTGATTTCTAGAGGGACACGGTTGTTGACTTTACTGAAGCACTGTTCAGTCAACAACAAACCTGGGCTTTTCACAAAGATAGGACACTCTCTATGTCATCTTCTTTTTGTGACAGTGTGTACAAATTTCAAAATACTTAGGAGTTTAAAACTAATTGCCAATATGAACCACATTGCAAAAATATATCCCGTGCACACTTTTGAAAACATTAGTCATAACTGGGTAATTTTCACACCCACAGCTGGCTAAGAAAAAAATGCAAATCATTTAAAACAGAAGATCATTTTAGTGCAAAACACTCTCTCAAGGCTTCCAGAATATGAGGCAATGGCATGAAGATATGCCTTAAATCAATAGCAGGAAATCAGGCAAGAGAAATATCTAGACAGGAGCTCTACAGGGCAGCATGGAAACAAAGTGTATACTAAACCAAATATTATTTTACATATTTTCCCAGTAATTATCCTCCTCATTCAGAATCACTAGGAATTGTCTGGGGTTTGTGTTATACTTTCAGCACTGGCATGTAAGAGTTTTGATTCCCCTGATCTATGAATACAAAGTCACACACTGAGCTGCATGCCAAACAGGCTTGTAGTCTGGATCCTTCTGGGATCTCCCACGGCAACATCCAAGTCAAGCAGGCAACTTCCCTGGCAAGGAGCAGGGCGCAGGTGAGGGTTGGTGGCAAAACAAGAGGTTCTGCAGTTGCAAAACTGACCAGCTCTGCACGTATTTACAGTGCAGTCAATAACTGGGCTCAGGGTTGCTTTTGGACAGAGGGAGGTCTGACACATACCGTAAGCACAGCTCTCCTCCAAGTAACCAATACCTTTGGGAATGGAACAAATCGGCAGGCCGGTTAGGGTAACACAGATGAAGAGCTCATTTTGTGTTGGGGGAGAAAAAAACAGACCAAGAAATGAAAGAGTGCATTATGTTTTTCATGCAAAATGAAAAGTTCACCATGCGATTTCATTAACAAAAGACCACGACAATATGTACTCGGGTAAAGAGAACAACTTCTGACCTTGAAATTGCGTGCTAAATAAATTACCTCAGAGCGAAAGTGATGAGTTCTCATGACAGCATCTGGAAGGCAAGCAGAAAGACACACAGGCTTCACCAGCTCCACCTCGCATTTCGCTCCGGCTAACGGGTTTACCCCGCGGCTCGCCCTTTGGCGCACACTTCGGGACGGGTCTGGCCCTCCCGGCGCAGCTGGCAGCTCCGCCCGGCATTTATATTTAATTCATCGGGAAGAAGTTCAGCATAAAGTTCTGCTGCACTTGAGAGACCGGGGAGGGCTGGGAGGTTTCCCATCCCCTCACCTCGCTCCCGCTAGCCGACGTTTCTTTAAGGGATGGGTGGAGACAAGGCTGCCGCAGTCCTGAGCTCGGCTTGAATTTTCTTTAAAGCCTTTGCCCGGCTAAACCGAGGCAGAGCGGCCCTCCGCTGGCAGAAACCGCGGGATGAGTCGGGAGCACCCCCCGCCGCCCTCGGGGACTGGCAGCATCTCTTACCTCGGTTCCTTGAGCGACCTGAAAAGACGGATTTGATGGGATGCCTCCCTTTCTGGAGCCTGCGGTGCCAGCAGCAGAAGAATAAAATCGTGGCAATGGTCCCCAGCAGCAGCAGGAGCAAGAAGAGGGCGCACTGGATGCTGTAGGGTCTCAGCAGGACCAGGAAAGCCGCGGCAATCATGGCTCAAGCGCCCGGCTGCCCCTGTGCGTGCGCGGGTCTGCGGCGAGCGGCGGGGGGCCGGGCAGCGCCGGGCAGCCTCTCCCCCCGGCAGCAGGGCGGGCATCGCCGCCGGCACCGCGCTGCTGGAGCCGGCAGCCGGGCGGGAGGCGGCGGCGCGGGGGAGGAGGAGGAGGTGGAGGAGGAGAAGGAGGAGGAGCGGGATGAGATTCAGGCCGTGACTCAGCAGCCGCCGCCGCCGCGGTGATGGTTGCGGTGGGGCTTCCCCTCGGCGCCCGCACGGCTGCCGGGAGCGGGGAGCGCGGCGGGCAGAGCCGGAGCGCCCGCGGGCATCGGCGGGCGGGGCGGGGCCGGGCCGGGCGCCGCATGGCAGCCGGGCGGGCACGGCACGGCACGGCGGGGCGGGGCGGCGGGAGGAGGAGGAGGAGGAGGAAGGTGCCGCCGGTGCCGGGAGGGAGGAAGGATCGCCGAGCGGCGGGGACTCGGCCGGGACGGCCGGTGACATCACCGCTGGAGCTGCGGCAGCGGGAGGCGGAAAATGGCTGGTGCGAGGTACGGGGGGACCCCCGGGGGAAAGAGGGGCCTTGGCTGAGGGGCGCGAGGCGGCAGCGAGTGCCCGCCCAGGTCTGTGGGCGCTGGCGGGGGAAGGGGCTCTGTGGTGGACCCTGGACCCGAGGTGCCGATCGCAGCGGGTTTCGTGGCAAAGCTGTAGTGGGGGAAGGGACTGGGAAGCGTTAATGAGGTCCACCCTGACAAGGTGACCAGGGCTCTCGTGCGGTGCTGCCCCGTGTCCCCGATGCTGGGATTTAGGCGACAGCTGTGTAAGGGAGGCCCCGGGCAGCGCTCCGGGACGCGGCCCCGCAGAGGGCTGTCACCGGCGGTGCCCGCGCTGTCCTCGCCCCCCGCGCCGTGTGTGCTTTGCACACTCTCCCAGCCGTGTCCTACATGAAAGCCGCGGGGAAGTTGTCTGGCGCAGAGGCTGGACAGAGCAGCACCTGCAGGGATCCTCTCATTGCAGGAAATTGCAACGCGCTGCAGCCCGTGCCCTTCGCGTACCGCCGGGCCGGAGCTAAGGCATCGCAGGTAGCATCGAAATCCTGGCATGTGCAGGTTGCTAATGCAGATGATAACAGGAGTTCACCTACGTTGCTACCTCTGTAGCTGTTACTGTGATACTCCAGACTTTCAAAGACTCTCTCAACACTGTTAAACGCGCATAAAAAAAATCATTTGCTGAAAATATATCCAGGTACCGTTTTGCAATATGGCATTTGCCTGTGTCCCTTGTGAAAAAGGTTCATTCAAGGCAAAATTCTTGTGCTTTTCATGCATCTTTGATGTCACTACGTAAATCTGAGGAACATTTCCAAAACTTTATAGAACTAATTAAAATATCTGTGTAAATATTGAAGTAACATTAAAATGTTACAGCTTTATATGACTACCATGAAACTATATATGAAGAACATATGTGCAAATTTAAATTAAATTACAAAATATGCAACCTGGAAGGACAGAGAGACATATCTGTGGTAGCTTAAATAAGAACAGGAAAAATAATCTATAGATTAGCAAAACTAATTTATCACTGAGTTAACAACATTGTACCAGTGCACTGTACCCTTAAGGTTAAGGAAGTCCATTATCATTGAAAGAGCCTCATGATACCGAATTAGGGAGGGCAAGTAAAGAAAGAAAAAAAAAATTGGCTTTTAGGTCTGTAATATTTTATTCCAGGAATTTTGTATCATTTCATGCTATACACTAACATAGTGAGCCAAAATAGTCTGTCATATTACTTTGTAAAATGGAAAGTTGCTACATTGCAGCCATCGATTCAAAGCTTTCCATCACTGCCTAGGAACTGCCAAGTGCTGTAAGGTTGTGTTGCATCACATGGTGCGATATTGAAATCTTTCCTAATACCGCAGTACACTGCAGTAGAATGGTTTTAATGCAGATTACCTGGAGATTGTTCAAACAGTTCATGTTACCTCACTAAAACATGAAGCAAATCTGTGTGATTCTGCTGGCATGGCACTGCCCTGCTGCAGTGCCCTGCTGCAGGATATTGCAGGAGGAAACTTTTCGACCTTCAGTGTCTGCACTGTTTTAGTGTTTCAGAACGGGATGATGGAGCAAATGTAGCATGGCAGTGGCTGCATGTTAAATTGCAGAGAACTGAGAGGGAATGGTTCTTTTCACATTGTTCTCATGAAACAGTGCATCATCTGACAGATGAATCTCTAGCGTTAGCTCCTTAGTTTAAGGTTTATAGCTTTTCCCTTCTAAGACTTAGAGCTCACTGGTGTCTCGAGGATACTGTTTTTCCAAAAGGATATAATAAATTTCATGACAACTGCTTAATTTATTTTTTCGAATGCAAAAGAGAGTACAGTTTAGTAGAAGAAATGCTGACATGCATGATTTTTCAGAGAGCTGCTGCTACAGGCTTCTGAGTCAACTGTCTCATATGTATACCAAACTGCTGCTATGGCTTTCTTTATATTCATTACTGCTCTGCGTGTGTTAAATACTGCAGGGTTTGGTAGCATGGTTAAAATGTTACTTCCATGGTGAATAAAGTTTAACTTGCTGAAGTTATTTCGCATTAAAAATAAGCAAACTATATGTGAGTAGAATTTTTTACCCCAGATAGTAATAAAGAGAAATTAAAGGAAGTTTTTTATGTATAGCACTTTTAATTTAAGCTTCTTTACGGAATGTTTTTCCTAAACTTTTCCTGAATCTTAAGGAGGACAAACAGAGAAGAGAAAAGAAATGAAGAGAGGAGGTTAAAACAAAACCTCTCAGCTGAGATTTGACCTCAGAAGGAGAATCCTGGAGGTGAAGCCATTGCAGAGAAGAGGAAGTAAAAGAAGGTAACAAAGTCTTGAGACTAACTGTGATAACAGTGTGTGGAATGGCAGGGGAAGTCAGAAGTTGTTGAGAACTGGAATTAAGTGTTTTATAATCTAAGAAGGCAGTTATTGATCCTGCAATAAGTAAGGAGTCCTGCTACCATTTCAGAGTACACATAATGTAGCTGCACTTTTGCAGAGATGTTAGCAGGTGGGACTTAGTGTCCTGCAGATGCTTGTTTTGATGGGGATCACAGGCAAACAGAGCATTGACAAAGTCACTGGCATAGCTGACGTTTTTGGCAGGAGTCTGGGAAGCAGCCTTTTACTTGAGCAATGCTGAGGGAGGAGGTGGTGATAAGTATTTAGCAGAGGGATGAAAAAGGAAAGTTCTGCTTCAGAGAATCCACAGAAAAGAGGTGACCAACAAACATTTGCAAGTGGAAAGGATCAGGAGGATGCTTCTGTGGTTGCAGTTACTTTTGGATGGAGTTTACCTATTTTCCCAAGTTGTGTGAGGAAGGGAAACAGCATGAAAATTATGTCATATTTCTGCAGTTCGATGTAAGAGTTGAGCAGGGAATGTGCTGTAGCAGCAACGGCCCTCCTGCAGGGAGACAAGGCAGTGTTGACCTCAAATATTCTTTCAGCCAGTCTTTCATGATAACCTGTTCTGACTTAGCAGTCTTGCCCAGCAAGGCTGAAGGCAGAGATATGTTCTTCCCTTACCCTTGCCCTGCGTGCAAACTTGCAGTACAGTCTCTGGGCCAGTGCATATTCCTTGATAATTTAGGTGAGAAACCATGTCTGCAGAGATCTGCTGACCTCCCTCAATGTGAGCTGCGGGATTCAAGGGCACTCCGCAACTCTGCGAAGGCACCACTCTGCTCCTACAAACCTCAGTCTCAGACCTCATTTTGTAACTGTAAGACTCCCTGTATCAGTGAGCTGAAGGAAAAAGGTCACATGATGGATCTGGTGATGTGGACATAAGAATAGGAGATGATACATGAGATGATTTCAGAAGAGTTGCTGAGTAAGTGAAAGGGTAAGATCATCTCCTTTCACTGGTTTGTAGTTATGCTTTAAGGACTGTGTTTGTAGTATTTAATTATAATTAAGTAAAATATTCTGCTTAAATGACTACTTACCTGGCTACAAGGGTTTTCTAATCATCTAATACTTCTTAACAAAATATTTGGTTTTTTTCTAATCAAATGGGAACCAAAGAAAATACAGTAAAAACTAAAGAAGCAAACAAAGTAAATATAGAAAAGATAATAGTGTCTGAGTATTACCAACTTCATTCAATAAAATAATTGACTATCCCACTTGATATTCTACTCACGGATTACATGTTGCCCTCAGTGTGCTTCCTAGCAGCTTAAACATACCATATGAGAAGATGTTATGAAAGTTTCTGGTAGATGATTAAATCTTATATAATATTTTCTTCAGCTGAAAGAATAACATTTTCCAGCTTGATACAGACATCCCATTTCAAAAAAATCTGTTATGTGAAATGGTATGTTCTAAATTCGGCAAGGTTATTGCAAATCTTTGTTCTGCAAAACTTGTTAAATCATTTGCTCCATACAGTCCTTTGCATGTTTGGAGGGCACACTAGCATTAGTTAATTCTCACAATACCCTTGAAGTTAGGCAAATGTGTATTATTATTTCAGATCCTTTAAAAAGAGAAGGTGAACTAGAATGGTTGTGTGATTTACCCAAGACCAAAATGTGACTCCAGTGCTACAGACTAGACCCCTCCATGACTGGAACATTTTGCCATCTGCAGGTGTCTTAGGTGACCATGTAAAACCAAATTCTTGCCAGCTTTATATACGTAGAGGTAGTTGTCCTTATTTTGTGAGTTCATCAACTCACACAACTTGCATATTTTAATTCCCTCTGTTTATTAGACTGAATGTAAATCAAATGGAGAATGACCCATGCAGTTGTACACTCATGGCTTAGAGTGTTGCTAGAAAAATGCTGGCAGGAATTCTGTGGGCATGAATTGACTTTGTAGACAGAGAGGCTGATCTTGAGTCTAGATGGAAATATACTGCTAAAGCTCCTATGGCGCTTTTTTTTTTTTATTATTGCAGCAGCAGTGTGCCCCTTTGTCCTTGGTTAAAATTTGCTCTGTATTCATTTTTGGCAGTGTTGAATGTAGCAGTTGTCAATCTGAATGTGGCCTTACATCCCAGAGGGAATTGAACTTCATTAGTGTTTTTGTGTATATAATTAGAAGTTGTTTAAGGATTGCTTCAGACTGATATACAACATTGGTCATTCCACTCATATTACTTTATAAAGTTAGGTTGAACTACATACAGTAAAAAGACATTTGATTTTATAGGAAGGGAAAAATTACCTCTAATAAGTTTTGAGGTTTTTGTCCTTGCAGGGAAGATGCCTCACTGTCAATTCTCCTAAATGCATGCAGAATTACTCTTAGTTGAAGTAATATTCCCTGAAGAAAAAGGACAACATAGATGTTTCTTTTTCTAGCTCATGACCTTTAATAGTAATGCAGATTTTTTTTCCCCTCCTACCTACCAAAACGCTGCAAAAACAGAGCAATTGAGGAAGAGCTTTGGAGTAAAAGAGCAGGCACTTTGAGTATTAACTAGGCATGACTTCTTGTCTATCATCACTCACCCATGACAGCCAATAAAGACATATAAGTAGAGATGATAAGATTCTGCTAGGTTATTAAATACTGATCAAAAATCAAGCCTGGAATTTTCTAGCTGCTATTTCACTTCTGTGGTTTTCAAGGGAGAATGCCACAAATAGTGGTACTTTGGGGCAGCATGAAATATATAGCTTCTGCCATCTTATAAAAAGAGTAAGATACATCCTCTTATATACTCTCATATCAGCTTATCAGTGGGTTTGTTTGAACAAATCCGATTTGAAAGTACATTAGTTGCATATGGAAAGTATGCCTAATATTTTTTCAGCCTTTTAGGAAAAGGTTATTTGACTCCTTGGGCTCCTATACAGAGCAAGCACAGTTTTGCACATCAGCACAGATTTGCTTGTGGTGAAACTTGCCTTCCCATAAACATCTTTAGACAAAATAAGTGAGTGCGTCACTGGTCTTTATCACTTGGAAGTGTTGTGTTGGATTACCCAAGCCAGGTTATAATGAGTACAGCCAAGTGTTTGACTTTACAAAGCCATGCTGACTTGTTTCTCCTTCCAGGCTACTTACTGCTTCTAACTGTTTAGATAAATTAATCTGCATGGAAGGAGCTTTCATGTGATTATTCAAACTCTTGTACCTTAGGTATCTCATCCAATTCAATAAATAAAGTGATTTTTTTTGTTGGTCTGTATATTAATACATTTCGTAGTGCATGGCATTTGTGAACAAACAAATTGAAGCGAGTATTAGCTTTCCATCTGTCAGCTGTGAAATAGCTATTTAATAAAGATACTAACCTGTGATATAGAATTAAGATAACTTCCTGCATCTTGTTATTTGGCATCTTGTTACCTTTATGTGAATCTTTCACTAAGTGTGGGATTAAAATACAGATAAATAAATGTGTGTGGTTATAGGCATGTGAGGTATCTAGGCTCCTATTTAAGCTCAATTTCATCATCAGGGCCCAGAGAACAATTTGTTTCCCTGAATTTATGTGTTTGGTGCTATTTCAGATGCGTGGAGTTAGTAACCACCCTCATAAGCCTGGAGGAGGGTCTAAGCCCTCTGTGAAGTCTGTGCCTATCAGAAGAGACAGCTGGAGGCCAGGCATAATAATTTATAGTATCTAAGATTGCACCATGCATTTATTTTTAGGCAACTGAATTGAACCCTACAGCATTTGAAATATGCTGAATTGCTCTCCAGGGAGCTTTAATTGTGTTCAATAGAGACTTGACCTTTACAACTGTTGGAGTTGCTGAAGGCTGAGACATCTCCAAAAGGGTGACCGCTGTGATGGAATACCCTGGGGAAATTTGCACTTCTGGAGTGGCAGGTAAAGGCCAAGCAGAATGACACTGATGCTAGACACATGTTTAGGAAGTCAAGTTGATCCCCTAGATCTCCAGTGGTTATAGTGATAACTTAGATACCTGGTGCAAATGTAAGCATCTCAGTCTAGAACTGAATCCTGTACTGAAAGCCCAATAATGATGCTAGGTTGCTATCTTGAAATTTATTAAAATGAGTGCCATGTTTCACTGTTAGTTGAATAAATTATTCATTAGAACAGAAGTTTAGGACTTCCAGATATACTAAATATACCTGCTTGAAATTCATTACTCATCCTTTCCTAATGGTTTGATGCAAAAATCAGAGCTAAACTTCTTCAGGCTTTCAACTTAAGCCACAGTACTACAAAAGGCTTTGGCATATTTAGATATTAATGTTATTTTATAGAACTTCTAGGGTGCTAAAACTCACAGCATGGAGGGCACTACTGTGAAAAATAATAACGTCCTCATGAATTCCTTGGGTCACTCAATGCATTTTGGAATGTGGTACAAGATTTGTGCCAAATTCTCTGTATAATCCTTTGAGTTGTGAATGCTGCTGAGGCTTTGAAGTCAAGGAGATGATCTGCATAAATAAGGTCAGAGATGTTGCTTTACCATACTTTTACTTTTCAGAAAAGTATCTCAGATTATTTCATAGCTAGTCGAACCAGGATAGTGATCTACAGTCAGGAATTGACCTGTTGGATATCAGGAATAAATCATAGTTTTATCCTTCCACTGAAAGACAAGTGGGATCATTTCTGTGCACTTTTAGTCCTGATAGATGCTCCCCCAGATTCCCAGCTGAATTTGGAACACAGTGATACTGATGATTCTGGAAAATCTGTATTTCTCAGCTGAGAGCAGCAGATTTGTGCTTTTGAATCATATTTTCCCCTAAAATGACTAAGATATTGCACTGTAAATCTCTTGAGCAGTAACAACGCTTTTGCATTCTTCTGACAGTGCCTAATTCCACTGAATTAATTAGTAAATCTTACACTGATTTCATAGGAATAAGATTAGAACCTACAACATTCAGCACTATCAGCACTATCATGTTCAATATAAATTTCCATGATCATAGATTTGCACATACTGCAATTTATTGATTTGATACTATAAATCTGGCTGAGTTCAGTAAGAACTTTCACAATCCAGATTCACCAATGGTATGGTTTATTGAAGCATTAGGAAGGCAGGTTCAGGATTGCCAGTGATAAATGTACTAACCACAGAATGTTAATGTATGTTGCTACAGAAGATATAGTAACAGAGATCTATTAGTGATATAGATATATAGATATAGATATAAATAAAAAAATATTCACAGGTCTGCTGCAACACTAGCTGGAGGCACAAAGCTCACCCAGAGGCATCCCTTCAGGGAAGGAGGAGGGACACAATCCATCAACCAATCCCAAGCAAGCAGAGGTGTTTCCCCCTCTCTCTCTTTTTCTTTTTTTGCCCTCAGCCCCCTCTTCTTTTATGTTGTAGATGGGGTTTTGATGGTTATCATACACATACGGTTCTCCTCCATCCACTAAGGTGGCAGTAAAGGCTGTCTGATCTTCGCCAGAGAGTCTTTGAGTGCATCCTTATCTCCTTAAAGGACCATGTTTATAACAAGACTGGTTATGCTCAGTGGAGAGAAGGCTAAAGGCTGGTGCAGAGATGTGGGTGCTCTCCTGTGCTTCACTGAGACAACACTGGGTGTGAGACCTCCACCCCAGGCATCATTCAGTCCTTATGTCTTGCTAGAGCCAGGTGCAAACTAAGCAGGGGCACATCTCGTGTTTTCCTCAAACCAGCCTCATCAGTTCTTACTGACTTAAAGCAACTCTGCAGCAAGTCTGACAATGTACTACAATTATACATCTGTGTTGCATGGCTGTGGTACGGTTCCTTGACTTGCTGAAACCAGTGGCAAAGCCCTGTTTTAAGCCATCAGAATCAGACCCATCGAGTGGGTATACAATCTCATGTTGTGAACATGTAGTATTTTGCTCTGTGTTTACTGAAAGGAAGGAGAAATAATGACCTCAGCATGCCATCTGCCAGCTCTCTGGCTGAATGGAACAGAGTATGTCAGTCAAAGGGTGAGATATGTCTTTAAACGACCTTGTGGATTTTAGTGGGTTGTTGTTGTTGTTCTGGCTTTTTGGGTTGCTTAATAAAAATATTATGTATGCAAATTTATAGCATTTGTGCAGGATGTGAGGTATTAACATATTTGTAAAAATTAAGAGTCCAATTAATGTTTCCTCTTCAAAACTTTAAAATTAGATGGCTCCTTCTTTCTTTTTCCCCTTCTACAAATGACCTAGAACAGTGAAAAATCATAGATTTACATTTCAGTACTTCTCAAATAAGTAACTAGTGTTTTCAAATAGAGAATATAGCAGAACTGAGTAACTTGCAAAACAGAAGTGACTTTCAAAGGTCATATAATTTTCTCTGTGGTTAGTAGCTGCACATGGGGTAATGCTCATGAATGATTTTGTATCCTCCAAATGAAGCACTGAACAAAGCATTCAGTGTCAGAAATCTTACTTGATGACTTGCAGAACTGTGTTATAGAGATTTAAAACAGAGAACCAGATACAGCAGAAGGTCTACTGGATTCTATACTACTTTCTAAAACCTATTCAAAACCAGAAAAAGCTAATATAGTATAGGTTGGACCAGCCCAGCTTTGTAAGGAGACATACCTAACCCCATAGTCACTGAATAGTCAGTGGAGAGAAAGAGGCTCTCCCAGACAGTAAGTCATCTGCTGTCTTTTAGACACGTCTTAGGGTGAGATGAATCACCTCCCTTTCTGCATTGACTGAGCCAAATGTGGTTAGACAACCTCTCACTTTTAAGGCAGTAGAAATCTGGTAAGGTTAATGCCAGTCTCCAAGATTTTTTATTTTTTTTGGTGATGTTAATATAGTATATTTTGTCTTTGATCTGTTTTGGCAAATAAAACCCTTTAGAGGAGAGATGCATTTCCAGCAGTCCTGACTCACCCAAGGTTCATATGGACTCCAGTGGGAGAACAGGGTGAGAAAACACTGTGGGACTTCTGGAAAGTGAAGTGTTTTCCTTTCCCTTATTAGTGACATTTTGTTCTACCTTTCCATTCCCTTTAATCACTGGCTAGAGATGATGCCAGCAGACAGTTAGGTGTTATCCCCAGAGCCCATGGATTGTCACAATAAATTCTGTGAAAAGACATAGTTTGATTAATGTCTGTTGCAGGAGCTGAAGCCATTGCTCTGTAACAGAAAAATACTAACAATCAACTACCGCTCTCTGTTCCTCTTATTTGGCAATGTAATAATTTCATCATTTTACCCATAACACAAGCAGTTGGGCTGGTGCCCAGAAGAGCTGCAGCAGAGGAAAGGGGAGCTGGCCAGTCACTGCTGCTGCCCCACAACTGCTTTCCTGCCTTGGTCCCTTAATAAACAGCAGGAACAACAGGATTGAGCACAAGCTTCACAAAGTTGACAGGAGGCTTTCAGACTCCTACTGGGAGCTCAAGGAGTGGATTGATGCCATCCCTCCTCCATGACTATTTGTGAAATCCATTCCTTATTTCTCTCAGCATACTGTGTAACTTACATTTTAGCATGGCAGCTGTTAAGGTCCTTAGTGAAATCAGTTTAGTTGTTTACTACTACACCCTCCCACCACAGGCAAGAATCTTGGCAGCTCAGAAGAGCTGTATAGATGATGTAGACAAATTGCTGAGCTCCAAGTCCTGCCACGACCATAGTAAAAATTGTCCTTAGCTTGGAGTGGCAGGATGGATTTTCACGGATCCAGGTGTTTGCCTGGTGTAAAGACTGTGTAGGAAATTTTGTTGTCTATGTGCTTCACAGCGTCTACCAGGCTGCTGTCATGGGCTTTGAGCATTCAGAAGTCCACATGTCCATTGACTCCATTAGGCTGTTTAACAATGTACACAAGTCTGATACCTTCCAAAAGCTGTTGGACTTGCTACTGAGGTGCACAGTGTTGGCACAGTGTGTACGTCAATAGCCCCAGTGCCTTGGGGAATCAACATGTGCCCTCCATGCTGTGAACAGCCTGTGTATTCAGTGCATCTGGGCTGACTTGCTAACCCTGTACGAGTTTAGAACAGAAGAACGTCCCATGGCTCAAAGAATATTTGTCTCGATACAAAACGAGAGACAACAGACAGACTGTTAGAGGACTGCAGGGAAACATTAAAAAAAAATAGAAGTCGGTCAATCAGTTGTTAGTCTTAGCACGCTGGCAGCTCCGGCTTTGCTGCAATTCTGTTGCTTTTATGTGGGCTTTTAGGAGGGTGATGAAGTAACTCGCAACTGCCAAGGCCAAGGAGGGAAAGCTCAAAGTGCTTTATTTGAGAACTGAAGAACTAGGGAGTGGGGATTGCTGTGCTGGGTTGATCAGAGGCAGAAAGTGACATCTCTGAGCCAGATGAGAAATGTTAAGCTGACTGAGGTATACACACAAAAGCATTTTGAAAAAGAAGGAAGAATACTGATGCCCAGTGTGATTACGTACACCAGGTGGTTTAAATCCGATATTTTGTTGTTAAAACATGCAGTTTCATTTCGGACCTCACCTGTCCCTAGTGAGATCAGTGCTGAAACTTTTTGTTCCATTGGGTTTTGTTTTGTCTATATGTTTATTCATTTGGATGATCCCTGTCTGTGGTATGAGGATCCACAGGGCATGGATCAGTAGTAGAATGAGGCCTCCGGTGATTCATGCTAGGCAGAGATATTCAGGCTACTTTCTCTCCAGAATTTACATGGGATGGATGTTTCCTGGTCTGTCTAACACTTTAAAGAAAATTAATAGCAATTCCTTTCTTCAGTGGAACAATCTTAACAATCCCTCTGCTATCACACTCAACACATTCTGCATAAAAGCATGATTTAATACTCTTTTTAATGGTGATTTCTTACGCTTGCTTCTTGTATCAGTAAACATGTTGACAAGACTGCAGCTGTCTTTTGCAAATTCAGTCCACTGGTGTGTGGAAAGCCAGCTCTGTTGAGGCGTAGCACAAACCTGGGGAATAACTGGGCTTCTGCAAACGAATTGACATTGCTTTGTAGAGCACTGCAGCTAGACATTCTCACTTTGACATAACAGCCCCATGTAATTCTTCCTTTCTAGCTCTGAGTTACCTTTTTGACAGCCTCTGCATGAGGCACTAAATTTGCTTTTGACTGATTGAGGCCAAGTAGATCACAAATCACACTGTCACATCTGGGAATTCATGAGTTTTCCACTCTGTAAAAGTACTTCACCTCTATAAATTGACCATATGTTTGCTGGAAAGATCGAGGTTTGACAAAATCAGATTTTCTATTTTTATTTGTTTTATCTGATTTAATAATTTTAAAGTAGAAAATATCTTCTCTGAGTATAATGGCAACACTTAGATGAACTAGTTACATTTCCAGTAGAGTGTCATAATGTATGTTACATTTCACACTTTCATGAAAGGCATATCAGCTTAATTAGGAAAATAAAGCACAAATTATTACTTTTTCTGTCTCCTGGTGTAGAACTTCAGTGCTTTAAAAAGCCCAGAAATGTTCCTTTGCTTTAAAAGTATTGTTTTATGAAACAAATCATTTAGCTGTATATTTGGGGTTGGGTTCTCCTTGTTGCTATTATTTTTCATGAAGCAGTATAGCTCTTCCAGTCCTCAGCCTGTCATTTCTTTTGTATGTCAAGTTTTCCACTGCCAGGATGTGTCATACCTCACCCAGTCAGTTGTTCTGGGTAGTTCTGGGTTGGTTTTCTGTCCATGATTAATACAGCCCTGGAAGTCTGACATCCCTCTTAATAATATGTATAGCTAGTACTTTCCTTCATTCTAGGGAAAGTTTTTATCACACCTATATCTTTTAGTCAGAGGCTGGATGGAAAAATTCTGTTGGGGCAAATGCAGTAGTAATAGAGATCACAGTCAGAGATAGATTAAGCATAGTAGTAATATGGAAGCCAGGGCTCTGCAAGTGAAAGCTGTTTTCTGTGCATAATTTTGGAGGCAACTGTCTGATGTACAGATATTGAGCAGATGTACAAGTATTGACCATCTCCCATCTTTCAAGGGAGATAGAACTCTTTGTTTGGCTAGTTTTCATTTTCTTAGCCCAGATATTTTCATACAAGGTAATTACCAATATCCAGGAAAATGAGGGTTGGTTGGGGCTTTTGTAATATTCCTGTGGCGTGACACAGCAACTGCTATTTTTCCTATGTTATCCTGCAGGAGGTGTCTGTGTGACAAGAAAACCACTTAACAATGAAAAAATTCACACTGTTTGATTTTGTAAATGATAATTCACTGCAAATTGGAGAGACTTCATGGATACAGGACCTTCCCAGTGATGACAATGAATTAGAAAGACTTCTGAAGCCAAATGAGCATGTGCTAGTAAACTGGCCTGTGGGAGAAAGGAAGACAGAAAAGCACCTGGTGAAAGTTGTGTATATGAGTGGTGAGTGCAGTTCCAGAGCATTTATCTGATACAAAATCTAGTTGTAAGGTATTACTACTTGATTGTTGGCCTTTGGCCTTTTTTTTTTCCCATCACTTCAGATGATCCCCAGGAGCTGGTGGAAATGATGCAAAAGATACTGCGAGCAGATGAAATTACAAAAATACAAGTCCTTGGAAAAGGCAAGAGGAAGAGGATAGAAATGATATTCTCAGAAAGTGAGGACAGTGATCTGGATAAAGAACAGGTGAGTTTCTGTCTTTTTGTGTGTGATATTGGTAGGCCCGTAAAGGAATGAAATAGACTGTAACTATTGATTCTCCACAATATAACACACAAAACATGTATGGTAAAGGTAGGAGGAATACAGGTAGTCTTCACATGGTACCTCAGCACAATAACCTGTCAGAGTAATTAGTTAGGCCAATAGATTTTGTCCTTTGCTATTTAAAAAGAGTGTTATTCAAGACTTGGATGCTCTGTAACTCCATTACATTTTCTCCCGTAAGACAGAAATCTGACCAGTGTGTAAAAAAGGGAAGAGACCAGGTCTTCTGAGCTCTGCATTTTGCCAAGATCCACAGTGACAAAATGTAGGGAAGAAAAACATAAAACTTAACAAAAAGTTACATACATATTTTTTAGAAATACTAAGAATGTCAAGTGCACAGTGAATAAAAGTTTATGTTATACTATGAGATACTGTATTGAAAGGCTCTATAGGAATGCAAAGGCACTGTTATGCACTTGTTTACAGGGGAAGATGAGGAAACATATAAAAAGAAAGAAATCATTGCAGGCATCTGCTCCTGCCAACATCCTGAGTCAACTTGAAACATCTTTAATTAACAAACAGGTAAACATCCATCTTCAGCAATTTTAATGTTTTAAGCAAAAGCAAATTGAAATGTATTTGTTGAGAGGGGCATAAGAGTTTTGTTTCAGGGAAGTTTAGTGAAGTCTAAAAGACGCTACCTTGGAAAACTGATGAATGGAGAACAGAGACAAAGGTGCGTAACAGTAACATACATATTACACTGATCTTTCATTTTTAATCGTAATAGGAATAGTAATAGCTATGTTCAGTAACAGCTTTTATTAAAATGCACTCAGTCTGTTTATACAATCTGTTTATACAAGAGAATGCTTTGATTTAGTCAGATATTCTAATGTTAGTTTCAATGCTTTAATTTTCTGTTGTAGTGGCTCTAGATAGCATGGCTGTTTCGTTTTCTTTTTCAGAGAGAACCATATTCAGAAAGCAACTTTCTGTATAGTGAAAGCAGCAGTGATGATGAAGAGCCTTTATTTCAACTGTCCAAGGTAGAACTGTGTGCCAAAATTAAAAGTCTCAAGAGGAAGCTGACAGACACTATGAGAGAAAACTGCCGCCTAAGACAGTCCCTGGTGATGCTTCAAGGTAAAATCAGGAGTATTTTGATGAAAGGAAAGCCTGTAATTTGATTTATAAGAGGCCATTTGGCTGGAAATTATGGATGCTCAAACACCTGACATGATCAAGGCCTGCCATTAGCATCAAAGTCTTTGATACATGGCAACATTTAATTCCAGCAGCACTTACTATCTTACACGGAGGCCATGTAATCATAGAGTTAGAAATGGAAAAATCTGTCTAAATCCTGTCAGTTGTTCTCAAGAGAACCTTTCCAAAAGCTGCGTATAACCATCGGCTAAGCTCAAACGCTTCACTGACCAGTCCAACTAACCTTATTTATTAGCAGTTTTTCTTGATCTGCTGGAATTTTGTTTATTCTGGAATGATTTAATTTCTAATTACTTTTGTAATTCCTCATTATTGATAATCTGAGTTAGTTCCAGGTGCACCAAATTTAATCCTTTCCCAGAGGTGAACCATTTTGTTCTTCTATAAATGAATCCATAATAATATCCATAATAATCCATATAAATGATCACTTAGTGATAATTTCTGAAGCCCCTCTCACTTGTTCCTGTCCCTTACTCTGGCGCAGCCAAGACAAAATCCAAAATTTCAAAACATGAGTGACTGATTAAGGTTTAAAGAGGATTTGCTCCTCCCCTTGCCAGCTACACCACACCATCCCTAGACAGCCTAGTATCTAATTTTTTTATTGTCATATGATTTTGCAACTGCTTATCAGTTTCATTGCCCACCTGACTCCATTATGTTATTCATCTTGGTTTGAATCATTCATCTCCACCTTTTTAAATATTATTTGTAAGCATTTTCTTAGTATCTGACAACTTTTCTCACACATTTAAGTCCATTTTTCTTGCATCTTAAGCACTTTTAGTAGTCTTTTACAATATTTGCTGTAAAGGTCCAAAAACTAAAACGATCTCAATTTTGGGGTAGAAACTGGAATCTTTGTTGAACACACAAAACACTATTTAAGGGTCTCGAGGGCAGAATATGCTAATGAGGAGGTCAGGTTATGCCAACTAGGGGACTACCCAATTGATTAGCATTTCCCATATCCAGGATTACATGTGGGGGGAAGAGTATTAGTATTTCCAGTAACCAGGATTACACCTGGGGGAGGATGGTTATCATTTCCCAAAACAAGGATTACAAGAGAGGGGAGAAAACAAAGGGGCTTCTGCATGGACTGATAGCATCATCACAAAGTCTTTCCATATCCTTTTGCTGGAGATAGGACAATGCACATGGTTGAATATCATTGGGTCTTGTCTGGTCCTTAGATGATGGAATTTCCCTTAGCTCCTGTTGTCCACGGCCTGCTACATAATCCTAGCAGTTCCTTTTCTGCAGATACCCTTCTGAGTTTTCAGATTGCTACAATTTTCTGTAATTTAGTGATTCTGTATCTTGCTGATCCATCATCCCTCGGATCCTTTTTGTTCCGAATTGATTTTTCTTAATGGACTTAATGAAAGTTTATATTTAAAAATAAATATTACTTGGAGAAAAGGTTATTTAAAACATATTCTTTATAGATTAAAAAAATGGAGAAGTCTATGCAGTCTATGTAACTTCTTTGAAGAAAAAAGCATCAGATATTACTTAGCCCATATTCAATAGCTTTACAGACTTGTAGAGATTTTGAGATAGTAAAAAGAGAAATAGTCTGCTTAGTGCCATGATGAGCATAAACTAATAGTTCCCCTTAGCCTTGCACAGAAATTATCTATCCTAGAAACTAAGGCCTGATCTTCATGGATGGGGACAGCAGAATGATGGGAAAGCATTTGGGAGAAGGAAAACAGTATGTTGAAAAGCCTTTGCTGACTACTTTTGCATTATGACAGGAATCAAATTGCAAAAATATACATGCTTATGCAATTAGAGTCTGAAAGGTTCAATTACTATTTTACCCCTGACTTTCTGTCTGATTTCAGTCTTGCCACAGGCAGTCACTCATTTTGAGGAACTGGTAGGGATGGCTGAAGCACTGCTCAAAGGAGGAGTGACATCATCTACGTCCAGTCTGCACTCACATGCTGTTTGGAAGGCATCTCACAATCCATTAGCAGATTCCTATGCAGCTATGCATAGTAACTCCAGCTCACCAGTAACTTTGAATGTGGAAGATGAGGAGCAACAGACCGAAAAACAGGTCAGTTAAAAGGCAATTTCAGGCACAAAAATTAAAGCTTTATACAGTACAAACTTCACTGTTATAGTATAACAAATATAAAAAATAGCATCAGGAAAAATCATTTTGTCATCATTCTGTTGATGACGTGACTAATGAGCTCCTTCTGAGCAGAAGGCTCTTTCCATACAAAGCACTAGGTTTCATCCTGTACACTCTGAAACTTGCTTTAATTTCAGTGACCTTGCACATCTGTGTCTAAGGGCAGAATGTGGAATGCATGAAGAAAATACTAGGGATAACTTCCAGTCTAATGGTTTGGATGCCAAAGGGGAATGGTAGCACTTCAGAGATAGAATCTAAGAAAAATACCAACGGTCTGTTTAAATTGTTAATTTGTAAATGGAGGCTGGTATTGTTTCTGCAGTTAGGTAGAAAAATACAAGTATATGGAGAAACTGAGTAATGAAGTTCTCCTATTCTCTGTAATTATAACAGAACATGATTGAGAAATCTGAGGCACAACAGCTATACATGAAAAAAAAATCAAGACGCAGCCAAAAGAATACTTTCAGCTTCTGCATGCACAATTTACATAAACATTCTTATGCACTGGGTCATGTTAATCCGTTCAGATCATTCTCGTGTGTTGTCATGGGGAGCTAAATCCAAAAGAAGTCTATTTAGAATTATCAAGGTATGATGTTTTGACTGCTTATTGTAATATACAAAATTTGACCTAACATTTTCAAAGAAATAAAAAGACCTAATTTTCTAAGCAACCTGCCTTACTTAAAAGAGGTAGCTCAAAATTGCTGATTAGGAGAGTTCAAATTCTTAGGCTTTACCACTGCTGTGTGTAGAAGGCACTCTCAAAGCTCAGTACCAGATGTCACAGTTCTTAGGGCATGTGTGCTCAGAGGCAGGAATATTAGCTTGGGCATAGTGCCATGCTACTGAGGCTGTACAGAAAACATGCCAGAACTGGACCACAGCCAGCCTGCATGGAGTGCAAGCGGAAGGATTTTGATATGTCTGAACATGTCCTCTCTCCACTAGTGAATAATAAGGATTGCTTGGTGAAGGGTTTTCTAGGGTGGATGGGGTCCTTAGTCTGCGCCACAATGCTTCTGAAAAAAAGCTAAGGTGTATCTGTAGTTCCAAATGCTGAGTGGTATGCAAGTTTAGTGTTAATCTCAAGCACATGGTTTGCAGAGATTACTTCTGAAATTGTGGTTTAAAAATAGAAAATTAAAAAGCTATTTCAGCAATAATACTATATAATATTTCTAGTAAACTGCAATAGTTATGCTTATGACCAATTTTGTTTTCCAGTTCAAGATCGAAAAGTGGCAGATCGCACTTTGTAACAAAAGCAAACCTCAAAAATTTATAAATGACTTGATGCAAGCACTTTATACACATGAATACATGGCTACACACAGCCTGACAGGTGCAAAGTCCTCCTCTTCAAGGGATAAAGCGGCAAAACCAGCTATGAATCAGAATGAAGTTCAGGAAATCATAGGTGATGACTTCTTAACATTACTCAATGTGGCACTGGCTTGACAGGGGGCTTTCTCTGAGGGAGGGGCTGTAATGCTTAACAGCTGGTCTACTCAGGTGATGGACTGTTTTGTATTTCCTTCTTCAGCTACATAATTTTTTAAACCATCTGTTACAAATACTGTCAGTGAAATGCTAAGTCGTAGTATTTCTACTGTGTGAGTTTTGCAGGTTTTATTTATGTACCTGCTCAGGCACAGTGATATCGTGAATTTTTTAGCCTTTGAAAGGTTAATCTATGACAATCAAATCTGGAGCATGGTGATAACGGATAAGGGAAGGCAAAAAGAGGACACACTTGGATCAAATTTAAAATTATGTCTGCTGTGTTCTGAAGTTAGTGAATGTTATGAATTCTGACATTTTAAATAGCGCTAGAGGCAAAAGGAGACAATAAGTACAGAAGACAAGAATAGTGATCAGAGAAGCAAATAAAATTTGTTCTATGCTGAGGTTTAAGGCAGAAATTATTTGATGCATAGGAAAGAGAATAATTTCAGATGAAAGTAGCATCTTTAACAAAACAGTATTTTGTGAGGACATGAAGCCTGATTTTTATTGCATTCACACCTATAGTTTAATACTTGAACAACATAGCCTAAATCTGTTATCCCTTCTCCATTGCCATTCCCTAGGATTTCCCCACTTCTCTCAGTTCCCTTTCCAGCTTAGCTCCAGTTCCTATACCCTGGTCCAGTTTTGTTGAAGTTGGACAGCAGTTTCAAAAGTTATCAGTTGCAAAAACCTCTTTTCCTTAAGAACCTAGCTAGAGAAAAAGACACAAAGTCAAGAGAGATAAAAGTAAACAGTGTGTAAGATAGTGAAAATATATTTAGAGGAAGTAAGATGAGACAATTTCAGAATGTTACATGAGAAAAATGAAAAGGATTTCATTGGTTGAGAAGAATGGTTGGACTCAATGAATTTAATAGTCTTTTTTAAACTAAATGATTTTATGATTCTAAATGCTACCAGTGACTTTTCTAAAGGTGGATTGTGGGGAAGGATCTAGGCAAAACTGAAAAGGGAAGCAGAGAAGATAATCAGGACATGGAATACAGCATGCTGCGGAGCATTCAGTGACAAAGCCTATAAGAGAAATCAAAGAAGTCTGCTAAAGTAGAAGAGAACACTGGAATTCAAACTGAAAAGTGTCAACATTATATAAGAGAAAAAGAAACATTAGAAGGAAGGCTGGGAGTTCTAGGACTGTAGAAAATGAGTTAGCAGATAAGATTGTTTAAAGAAATGGAAACTGTAGGACTTCAAAATAAAATGAAATGATAAAGGGTGGGGAAATCCAGGGGAGGGAAGATGGAGAAGACAGGAGCAGGAATCATATTCCTCATGTTGAGTCCTGTTAGTATTGCATTCAGAAAATTTAGCCAGGCAAAACAGAAGGGAAATTTTTAGAAAAAGAGACATCATCTGCAAATGCAAATTAATGAAAAAAAAAATAGTAAGATTCAGAGGCATGAGGACTGATGAGGGTAGGAAAAGGACTCTCTGATCAAGAACAGAACAAAGGGTGGGAGGATTAGCAAACACAAATCACTCATTACAGGAAGCCCTTGTGGCCCTGGAGTTCCTTTCGAGTCTGCCAAAAGCAGGCACAGCAATATGGAAGGCACAGAGAAAAGCAAGAGCTGGCATCTGTAAAATCTGTGAAACGGTTTGTAAAGACAGGGAAGTAACTAAATCTGAAGCTGAAGTAGCTGGAAATTTAAAAGGTGAAAGAAATGGATTTTAGATCACATATCTCTTGTTTCCCTGATTTGGAGGCCTCATTCATATGATCTCTTTATTTTGCAGGAATCACAAAACAGTTGTTTCCAAACACAGATGATGCTTTAATTAGGCGAATGATGGGACAAAAACTAAACAATTGCACCAAGAAGCCAATTTTAAGCAAAGATCTTAACTCAGGTGCTTTTCAGAAACAAAGCTTTTGGTAAGTTTTAAAAAACAAAACAAAAAAATAACCTGTAAGATGTAATTCCATATATTACTCCGTAGTTACAAAACCCAAAAACACTCTTAAAATCACAATGAAAATGCATATTCGTATATGCATTACCAAGTAGATAAATATTTCCATAAACTTGTACAAAAAGTGTGTAACACAGAAGCTTAACATTACAGCACAAAAAAGTTATTGATTCTCGACAAAGCAGTACAAGACTATTAAATTACAGGAAAATAATACAGAAGGAAACATATAGAGTTGCTTTGCTGAATATATCTGTTTTTAGATTTGGCATTACTTACTTTTCTTATTATTCTTTGGCTCTCCAGAGACCAGTCAATTCCATTTTCGTGTCACCTGTTTTGCTCCAATTAACCCACAAGTGAAGATAAGGAAAATCACACCTGTTTTGTACATATTGATAAAAGTACCGCAGGAGAGCTAAATTAGCAATGATTTACTGGCAGAAGAGTCTAAATTATTGGGGCAGAGGAATTATTAAATAACATTCTACTTATTACGGGCATTTTTACCTTGTGAATGAAACTAATCTAAAATTGCTGGTGAAGTCAGCTGATGCACATATGACAGAATGGTTGAGGCTATGAGGGACCTCTGTAGGTTGGCTAGTCCAACCCTGCTACTCAAAGCAGGGTCACCTAGACCAGGTTGCTCGGAGCCATGTTTGGCTGAGTATCGGCAAAGATGGAGACTCCACCACCTCTCGGGGCACCCTGTGCCAGTGCTTGGTCACCCTCGCAGCATTTCCTGATGTTCAGACGGGACCTCCTGTGTTCTGTTTGTGCCCATTGCCTCTGGTTCTGCCACTGAGCACCACTGAGAAGAGGCTCCATCTTTTTTACACTCTCCCAGTCAGACATTAATGCACATAGGTAAAATCTGCTTGAGGCTAAACAGTCCCAGCTCTTTCAGCCTCTCCTCAGGAACAGGATAAAAGGTGAACAAGGAACAGGAGAATAGATTAAAATAGGAAGACAGGGAAGAGAGATTTGTCCTTACTTTCTATACTGCAGTAACATTTTTCTTTTTCCTGGTTCAATCATCTCCTGCATATTTGCAACTGTAAGACACTTCATAACAAAATAAAAACAACACAAAACCACCAACAACAAACAAAATCACCCCAAGGTATTTGACTATGTTATGACACCATTGTTTGAAAAGTAGAGGTGCTTTACTACTAAAATTCCTCTCTAAGCCACCTGGTGGTACTCCATGGACCACTAGTGGTCTGTGAATGACTATTTGAGAAATACTTAGAGAGTATTTGTTGGAAGAATCCATATACACAGGTTTCCCATCTGGAAACAATAAACAGATGCACCAGCCTGGTAAAATAAAGTTTATCATGTTAACGCTTTTATTCTAGAGATGAGAAGACTTCATAAAAGAAAGGTCCTCTGTATTTGTAACATACAGTGTGCAGTGATTCACTGTAGTATTTTTCCCTGTCCTTGACACAGGCAGGAAAAATAACAGCCCAGAAACACAGACTTTATCTTCTTTGAAAGTATTAAATCTTAAATATTTTAAATTTTAAATCTTTATCTTCATCAGACGGATCCATAAATTTTGCTAATTTCTGAGTCTTCTCATGTACACAATATTCCCGAAGCCTTGACAGGAAGATCTTGACTATACTATAACAATTCTGGACTGTTTTTTAATACTGCCTATAGATCTTCCAATTTAAACTTGATATTTTAAACATGTCTTTATGTCTATTATTGATCAGTACTTATTTAAAATCCCATCTAACATCCATGGAAAACAATTAACATATTGCCTGCATAATCTCTCTTGAACAGATGCTTATTAGAATGGATTTATAGTGGATTCATTTTGCAGCTGTTAAGAATTTCCTCACTGTAAAAACATTTAAGCACGGCGTAAGTAATCAAGATAATAGCAGTGGTTCCTTTAACTCAGATGACACATATATTCTCTATAAGAAAAGTAAGAGAATTTAAAAGTGCTCATAATCTCACTGTTACTCCTGCAGTTCACCCTCCAGCAATGAAGTACAGAGAGGGGTCGAGAAAATTCTGTTGTTCAGTATATTTAGTAACCACTTATACACACAAGTTACTAACTTTTAAAACTAGTGATACTACAGCTTTATCTCCTCCCTTGCTGCTAATTCTTCCTTGCCCACCTTCTCCCCCTTTCCCCAGAATACAATTACAATTCAAGAGAAGAAGTTTGGAGTCAAATCCAATGAGACAGACAAGTCACCATCTCAGATCCGTAAGGGTGAGGTGAAACAAGGAAAGGGGAGTGTGACAATGAAGAAAACTATTTAACTAGCTAATAAACAAACTCTGCAGCTCAGAAACTAAGAACAGTACTAACTGCACATTTAGTGTTAATATCTCAAACTTAGTTATAAATTGTCTCAACAGCGGTTCAACAGCTGCTCCTCAGGGCATCATCTCTTCGGCTGTTCCTCCCAGTACACAAGACCAGCAGGATGATGATTCACCAGCTGCTAATGCACAACTTCAGCAAAGTGACAGCTGCCTGACTCCCACCCCAGAGGGTCAGCAGGAGCGTCTCAAGCCCACTGATTCTAAGGTGGAGTCTCAACTCTCAAGCAGTTCACCAGCGCCCTCTCCCAACCAGAGTTGTGGACAGGATCTCAGAAACTCAGACAAGGAATAACTGAAGGTATTTCATACCAGTTCACATTCTCAACAGAGATTAAGAAGTAGTATAAAATAAAAAAGAAATAATACTTAAATGGTACTAGATATTTGGTACTGTCCAACAGTGGACCGAGATAGAACCCTGAGAACTTTTTTCTCAAACAAATGAAAATCCCACAGTTTAGAAAAGAAATGAAGGCATATTAATATCTTTAAATTTAAGATATTATAAGATATATGCATGTTATGCAGTAATTTAAAAATATAAACTTGTTCTGAAGAATACAAGTAGAGTTCCCCTTAGTTAGAAAAAAGCATTATTTAAAGTAATACCAAAAGAATTTATATGAAGAGTCTTAATCCCCTTCCTTTCACCTTGACAGCTGAGGGAAAACTGCTTTAAACGATCAGAGAAAGCTATTGTATATTAATGCAAAAAAGAGATACTGATATGAAAAGAGAATAGAAAGATTTCCTAGTGAAATGAACACTATAGCCAGCACAGGATTAGAAAGCCCAGGGCCATGTGAGCAGAGAAGAAGAAATAAAATAGGTATTTAAGGACACTATTAAATTGGAAAGAAGAAAATATTCTTAAGGCAATGAAACTGCAACTCTCAAGATGTCCACAGCAAAGAAGCAGCTGATTTTTAACCTCTGAAAGTTGAAAAGGCAACGGAAGAAGTCATGTTCCCTTGCAGATCAGGGAGAAGGCTTTTGTGGGGGCTGGGGTAAAAATTAAGTGATTTGCTATCCTTTTTTCTCTCTCATGTCTAACAATTTCTCGTAGATAGGATCAGGAAGAAAGCAGGTATGAAATATGTTAGTTGTAGCTCATGTTATTAACTACCATCTATAAAATGTAACAGAACGATGCTTATGTACATTTTGTATATGTAACTATGTACAGCATATATAAGAATGTATATAGTTAATCATATTTTTGAAGTGAATTTCTATCAAATAAAATGAAACATTACTATGTCTTAGTTCTGTTTTACTGCCCTTACTGTTTTCTGGGCCTTGTCTTACATTGGCCTCTGTTGTACACTCTAAAAAGTTGGGATTTTTCTCTCACTTGTTTTTTTTTTTTTTCTCTTTTTTAATTTAATAACTCTTCTGAAGCCAGCTTGTGTAAAGCTTGTCAGTTTTAGTTGGGGAAGGAGTTGGCCAACCTTAGAAGGGTTCTCTAACCTTAAAGTTACCACAGCCGATATTGCACAGCTGCAGCTGTTTGGGAGGTGTTGAAGCACTTGGGCAGGTACACAGAGCCCAACAAGAGCAGCTGCTCTCCCTCTCACTGGTGCAGCACTGCAGATCACGCTGTATTTTGTGCTTGCCTATTCTGCTGACTTGGTAAGTTGTCCAAGGAAAAAAACCAGTGGGGCTGGCAGCTCACGACAAGGAGTAAACAAGGCTTTTCATGGTAGGGTGAAGGGCCTACTACTAGGCATGGGCAGGGAGAGACGTGGGTGTTCTGGACAAAAGGAACAGCATAAAGGAGATATTTTAATGTTTTACCAAAGGGTAAAAAGGGAGAAAGCTGCAAAGAGCCAGTTCCTTCCGCTCTCCTAAAGTATAGAACTGATGTTATCCCGCTGGATAAAAGAAGATAAAAAAAGCTTTTACATAACTACCCAATTAACAAAAGAGCCATATTCCTTGCAGTATGACCAGAAAAGAAGAAAATACAACTGCTTTTCCAAAACGACCCTGACAAACTCTTAGAACACAAAATTAAAGCTTAGATAATCATAGATTAGAAAATTCAGAAGTAACAGAAAGGGAGAGTGTTAGGATCCAATTAGTAAAGTTATTAGAGAGATTCCTCTGCCGGAAGTAAGGTGCAAGTGAGACCACATGCCAAAGTCAATAGTATGGATTTTATTTAGCAGTAAATGAAGGGTTCAAGGAGGGAGAGAGAGATAGGGGAAAGGAGGGGATGGAGGAGTGAGAGTGACAGTGAAACAGATTAAGTAGAAAAAAGATATCACCACTCCATAGATTCTGACAACATCCCTTTGGTCCTTTCCTTCTGGTCTTCTCTGTATCTGCCAAGTGGTGGGGGGAAAGAGTCCACAAAACTGGTTTCATGGGGTTTATATTATGTGGAGACTACATGGAAACACTCCCTGTACCTCCCCTGGATGATGTAATACTGGATCATGGGACATTTCACGAGTCTTTGACACCTTCTAAGATGTTTCAGCTGTCACTTATGTCAGTGTAGTTGAATCAGACAAGCCCCCTATGGTCCATCATCTGAGATGAACAGCTCAGGCTACATGTGAATGTCTTCTGTGCTTCCCAGAGGGTTTTTACAGCTGAGTCATCATGTAAGGGAGGACATTGGCATGACAAGAAGGACTATCCCACCTTGCAGGATTTGCCTCTTATCAGCCTCTTCTCTTATCTTGGAGTCCAGTTTGTAGCTGCAGGTATGCATACCCTTCTGCACCTGGGAGGCCACTCTGTGCATCACCAGCAAAGCAGCCATCCAAGTGTGTGAGCCATCAGCACCAGTCTCTTACAGCACCTGGTGTTCAAATATTAGCAGTACAACCTCTTACACTTGTGGATACATACTTCTCCCTTCACCTGCGATAGCTGGTCAATGGTACCTCCTTATCTCAAGGTCCCTTTGCAGTCCAAATTAGTAGGCATATTTAGAGAGGGATGGGTTTTGGTAGATGAGCAGCTGCTTCTTTGCAGTTTGTTACAGTGGACAGAAGTCTTTTGGTGATCTCAAAAATGCTTAAGCCATTAACCATTTCAGTCTCTGTCAGAAAGCTCTGACAGCAAGCATAATGCTGCTTCTCCCAAAATTTGCACTAAAATCAAAATTATTGGTGATAGGTAAATGTGTGGTGTCCCAAAGTGTAAAATTCTTCTTATAAGAGTGACAGAGGACATGTTAGTTGCAGTCCTCACAACTGGAGAAGGCTGATGGCTACTGCAGAAGAAACTAACAGCTGTATGACTGTATGGCATTTAATAACTGTAGAGTTGTTACTGTAGAGTTACTACTGAAAAGGTAAGCAATACTAAAAGTAATATTTTGAACTATTTATTTCTATTAGTGCATATTAGATTGAATTTGAAGGTTACATGGAAAAGAATTTGGTCATTGTTTATCATGAAGTGCTCAGAAGAGCACTTGCTTTCTAAGGCAGGAAGAATATTGAGATTTGTGAAGAATGGGATAAAGACCTTACTGAAAAACTATACTGTTGAATAAATCAGGGGGTTTAATGCATGTCAAGTTCATGTCTCCTCTTATTAGGGTATACAAATAGTAGTCAAAAAATCCTGAATTTCCTAGATCAAGAATAAGTGGCAGTATGCCATGTTGATACAAGAGGGAAATCAATGGTTAAAAGGGCAATCAATGTTTCACTTACTTTAGGGAGCAAAGAGAGAAACAAGAATGTTTAAATATGTTTGAATTCAGATCACAGAATCATAGAATGGTTTGGGTTGGAAGGGGCCTTGAAGATCATCTAGTTCCAACCCCCCTGTCATGGGCAGGAACAGCTTTCACTAGACCAAGCTTTTCAAAGCCCCATCCAACCCAGCCTTGAACAGTTCCAGGGATGGGGTATCCACAATTTTTCTGGGGAACCTGTTCCAGTGCCTCACAACCTTCAAGTAAAGAATTTCTTCCTAATATCTAATCTAAACCTACCCTGTAATTAAGGACACATAGTGACAATGTGTCCTTATACTCATCATGGCTAGGCTTCGTGAACGAAGATTTGGGAAGGACTCTACCCACACTTGCTACAAGTGTGCTGGTGGCTAAAAAGACCAACGTGAGACAGACAAGTCCGGTTGCAAAAGGCACAGCGGAAAGACTCCTTACGTAGTATCAACAAGACACGGTTCTTTCTGCGTTGTCTTTTCTCCTCAAGAGTGATCCTGCGTGTGTTCTCAAAGGAAACAGCAGCGTTATAGATGGTGTGTCTCCAGGCCTCCCGACTGGAGGCCAGAGTAGACCAATGATGATGATCGATATGGCCAAGGCTGAGATGTTGTTTCAGGGAGTCCTTGTATCTTTTCTTCGGGGCTCCTCTCTTGCGGCAGCTGGTGGCAAGTTCACCATAAAGCAAGATCTTAGGGAGGTGGTGGTCCTTCATCCTGGAGACGTGCCCTGCCCAACGCAGCTGTGTTCTCAGCAACATGGCCTCAATACTTTTAACTGCTGCCTGCTCTAGAACAGATGTATTGGTCACATAATCTGACCAGTATGTAGTGACTATGTGGAATTATTTGCTAGAGAGCACTACTGAGTTTATAAAGACAGTCTGCTCAGAAACAGCTTCCATATTCTATATGATACCCAGACCTCATTTGGATGTTTGAACTTAGAGATCTTAGCTCATGAAGAGCTTATGAAAACCCCTGCCTTTCCTCGCCTTGCCTCCCCTCTCCTTCCCTTCCCAACAAGCTCTGCATAAGAACATTCCTAAGCTGGCTCAAAGTCTGAAAACTGTGCTTTCCATGGAAGTAGATGAAATACACAAATTCTGGAATTCTGAGTTTTGTTAGCATGCTGGAAATGCTGACATAATTGCATGGCAATTCCCTTACTAGTTTTTTTCCTTAACTGTATTGCTTACATACAAGGAGGAATTTTGGATTGGTCATTGCATGAGTAAACCTTTACATCAATTACTACTGAAAAGTTCATATTCAAATTAATGTAATCTTCATAGGGTCTCAGAGTTTGGAAAAATAATACCACCTTGCTGTTTTAGTAACTTGTTACTATGGCTCCTCATATTATCTATTCTCAAGAATCAGAAGTTATGAAATGAGAAAGCAAGCCACAAACAGAATGACTACTGTCAACATTCTGTTAGCAAATTTAAGTTATAAATGCAAAGTATTAAAGTTTAAGCTGCAACAATGACTTTAATTTTCCAAGTGGTAGTCAGGTTTCCATTATTCTAGCAATGAAATAAAACTGGTCAAATCAGTGTTGTTTATACAGTTCAACAAGGGTGATTAAGTTGTACGAACTTGTTAATGAGTATATAACTAGTAGATATAACTAGCAGTTCAGTAGATCCATCTCCTGTCATAAAGCTGTTTTTTCATTCATATATGGAAAAGGCTTTAAACTAACATTAGTAACTCTATGTTTTCAAGAAAAATAAGTGCACCAAATTAACGCTTACATTAAATACCACATGATATGTTATTACTGATAGTTGTTTATTCACAAAGCTCACATAACACCAAAATTTAACATGCAACCCTGAATTCTTTCTCTCCTGTGTATATAGGATTTGATAAGCACACACCAGTGAAGTGCTTTGTGGGTGTGCAAGCAGCTCTTTATACCAACACAGAACTCATAGGTGACATTTACACTGTTCGGCTTACTCAAAGCCAGTGCATTGAGTAAAGATGATTCATACTGACTTTTGCTTTAGGTGGCTAGAAGTAACTACATGAGGAAGCAGGAGAGCAGTGGCAGATAAATAGCAAGAATCATGGGCATGGGGGTCTGAGTGGTGTTTTCTTGACCCTGCCAGTGAGGGGAAATGAGGAGAAGGGCACTAATAGGACAAGTCAATAATTGCTTGCAGAACCTGTGTTGGTGACAGAGATTTGAGTTTTATGACCATGGGACCATGCTTGCAGATCACTGTCTGCTTGAGAGAGGTGAGAGCCACCTCACTAAGCAGGGCAAAGCTATTTTTATTAGTAGGATCACTGATTACATAAGGAAGGCTTTAAACTAAGAAGTAAGGAGAGGGAGAAAGTAACCAGCAGCCCTGTGAGGGATTGATGGACACAGAGAAAAGCAAAGGGCATAGGGTGGTGTGACAGGAACACACAAAACAATAAGATGGGGCTTAAGAGGGCTCACCTTCTTTGAGTGTCAGCAAAGAAATGTCTACAAAACATCATAATGGAGAAATCCCCCAAACCCTTTCTAGGCAGTCAACATGCTGGAGTGCCTCTCTAAAGTGCCTGCATACTAACGCATGGAGCATGGGGAATAAACATGATAAGTTAGTCTGTGTGCAGCTGCAAGGCTACAATCTTGTTGGGATCACAGAGACATGGTGGGATGGCCCCCATGAATGAAGAGAGACCAGCTCTTTAGGTAGGACTGGATAGGACATCAAGCAAGGGAAGTTCTCCTGTATGTGAAAGAGCGGTTGGAGTGCGTGGAGCAATGCCTGGGGATGGACAAGGAACTGAATGAGAGTTCATGGGGGAGGATTCAAGAGAGGACAGGTAAAGGTAACATTATAGAGGGTGTCTGCTACAGGCTGCCTGACCAGGAAGAACAAGTGGATGAGGTAGACAGATAAGAGCAGCCTCACATTCTCATGTGGGAGTTCAACCAGTCATATATTTGCTGCAGGGACTATACAGCAGGGCATAAGCAATCCAGGAGGTTCCTGGAGTGCATTGATAACTTCTTCCAAGTCATAAAGGAGTCAACAAAGACCAATAATAAGCAATGCTTTGTTGGACCTCATAGCAATAAGGAGACTGTTGGGAACGTGAAGCTCAAGGTAATCTTGGCTGTAGTGACCATGAGATGGTGGAGCTCAGGATCCTGAGGGGAGGGGAAGTGTAAAAAGCAGGCTCACAACCCTGGAGAGTGAATTTTGGCTCTTCAAAGACCTACTTGGAAGAGTCCCATGGGGTACAGCCCTGGAGGGAAAAGGGGGCCAAGGAAGTTGGTTAGTATTTAAAGATCATTTCCTCTGAGCTCAAGAAGAGTTCATCCCAGTGAATAGGAAATTAGGCAACAATGCCATGACGCCTGCATAGATGAACAAGGAGCTCCTGGTCAAACTCAAATACAAAACAGAAGCATACAAAGGGTGGAAGCAAGGATGGGTAACCTGGGAGAAATACAGAAACATTGTTCAAGCATACAGGGATGAAGTTAGGAAAACTAAAGCACGACTGGAATTGGATCTAGCTAGAGATGTCAAAGACAACAAGAATGGCTTCTGTAAGTTCATAGGTGACAAAAGGAAGACTAGGGAAAACGTGGGCCCATTGCTAAATGAGATGGATGACCTGCTGACACAGGACATGGAAAAGGCTGAGTTGCTGAATGCTTTCCTTGACTCAGTCCTTACTAGTCAGACCAGCCTTCAGGAATCCCAGGTTCCAGAAAGCAGGGGGAAAGGCTGGACCAAGGAAGATGAACACTTGGTGGGAGAGGATCAACTGGACATATGCTAAGTCAATGGCCCCTAACAGGATGCACTCACAGGTACTGACAAGAGCTGATGGATGTCATGGCAAGGCCACTCTCAATAATCTTTCATTGATCATGGTGACTGGGAGAGGTGCCTGAGGCTGGAGGAAAGCAAATGCCACCTCCATCTTCAAGAGGGGCAGGAAGGAGGTTGTCAGAGACTGAAATGGTTAATGATTTATGCATTCTAGGAGACTTGCAGGCTTTTGACTTGCATGATACCTCTGATGAGCAGTCGGGCCCTTCCCTCCCTCCAGTGCTGAAGGTGAGAAGTCCTGAAAAGGCAAGAGCTGAGCTTGCAGGCTTTTGACTGTTGATACATCTGATAAGCAATCAGGCCCCTCCCTCCCTCTGCTAATCTTGAAAGGCGGGAACCAGG